>NC_048298.1:219068797-219159306 GCF_013100865.1 Trachemys scripta elegans
GTATAGGCCACTCATCACAGGCAAGGTTGGGTTTGGACCTGCTGCCTTGGCCTAGCCCTGGGCTGCCCTCTGCAACCCCCAGTACCCCTTGGCCTCCTACTAGGCCACAGTCTGGGGCTATCCAGCCTGGAGAACCTCAACCTTTCCCCAGCACTGCTCCACTACAGGTACCCTGTGTCTCACTCCCTGCAGCCAGGCCCTTCTCTCCCAACACAGACAGAAACTACTGAGCTCCTGGCTCCCAGCCTTTTTATAGAGGCCAGCTGTGGCCTGATTGGGGCATGGCCCAGCTGTAGCTACTTCCCCAATCAGCCCAGCTTTTAGAGCTGCAGTCCTCTGCCAGAGCTGTTTTAAGCCCTTCCAGGCCGGAGCAGGGTAACCACCCTGCTACACCCCTGATTTTCTTCTCGAGATAGAAGCCAAGAGAATTTGAGTTTCTCATATTATTACAAGCTATGAAAAACTCTTAAAACTAGCAGAGGCGGCTAAAAAGTACAACAATAAAAATATCCTGAGACTCCGTATAGTCTGGACACTGAAATGCAGAAATATGACTTGACATGCAAAACAACCACAAGTGGCAAATGAATTTTGGATTATACCCCATCTGATCCC
The DNA here is from genome assembly GCF_013100865.1 of Trachemys scripta elegans. NCBI lineage: Eukaryota > Metazoa > Chordata > Testudines > Emydidae > Trachemys > Trachemys scripta. The sequence goes on from NC_048298.1 coordinate 219,069,413, forward strand.
TTCTTGGTCCAGTCATTCAGGTCACCTTTATGGAAGGGGGCCTATACGGTCTGAAAAAATCCTTCTGGTATTAGGAAGGTAGCTCCTGGAGGCTCCAGCTAGATGAGGGCCCATTGTGCTAGTAAGAGACAGTCTCCTCACTCCAAACAGACAGAGGATGGAGTATTATCCCCATTTTACAGACAGGGAACTGAGGCCCAGAGAGATTAAGTGACTCATCCAAGGTCCCCCCAGGGAGCCTGTGGCAGAGGCAGTAACTGAACCTAATCCCCCAAGACCCAGTCTGTTGCCTTATCTAGAAGCCCAACCCCTAAGCTGCAGATGCCCCCTAAAGAATGGGAAATGCTCCAGAGCTCATGTCTGCACCCCACACTTTCCAAGATGGCAGCTGACTTTTCTCTAGCAGCAGCAGGATTGGCTGCTTTAAATGCTATATTTACAATACCTCCCCCCCCCCCCCCCCCCCCCCCGCTGCAGAGATTGTACCCTGGACCTGTAGCCCCACAAGTCCCAACCCCCTTGAGCCAAGGGAACTACCTCATTGGCTGTGAGTAAGTGGAACCAGACACTAGGGGGCACCGCACTCCCACAGCCTACCCAATGGTTACACCCATAGATGAGTGAATCTGATTCCCCCACCCCTTTCACTAAAAATACATCCAGGATCAGCCCCCTCCCCCACGCCGGCACATAAGATGGCCTGGTCCCCTCTGAATCTCTCTCACCTATCATGCAGTCCCCCTGCATATCTGAGTTGGTGGGGTGCTTCCCAGAACCCCTTACCACAGGTTCTTTTATGCACAATGTAGGCTCCAGCAATAAAACCCAGACACCTAATTCGAGCTCTCAGGCATCTCTCTTGCCTGTCTGCAATAAGCCTTCAGCCACTTGGAATTCCTCGCTGCCTTCCCGAATGGGTTTGTAGTTGATATTCTGCGCATGTCACTGCTAATACCTTTGTCTGATCTTTTGAAGACATTTTGCTGCAGTAAATGGAACTTGGGAGGGTTTTTTTAAAGTTTTTTTTTTTTTCTGACTGAATGGCGCACTGGAGAGAGGTGATGGATTGATGGCTCTGGTACCTAGAGTCACCCCTGTTCCTGTAGAACAGGAGAGCAGCAGGGCCGGCCAGCCAGCCCCCCTTCCCCTTGATTCCCCAATGATGGGCTTCTGTAGATAAATCTCTGATAATTTTCATATGACTTTACAGTGTGCCTCTTCCTATAACCTTGTAGTGGGTCTACCCACGTGTGACCTCTGTTTTCATGAAACTTTGTATCAAAGCCTCATATAGAAATCTTGTACAGATGAGCCTTGGTATATGAAAACTTTGTATCAAAGCCTCATGTAGAAACTTTGCATTGTCCTTGTTATAATGTTATAGCCCCTAAGGATAGAATAAGATAGAAGAAAAATGTCTCTTTGCTAAGAATAGACTAAGTTTACCCCCACCCCTTAATCGATTGCCCTGTTGAATGAACGAGGTGTGAATGAGTAAAGGCTTGGAAGGCAGCACCTCCAGACAGCTGCAACAGTTGGAGAGGTGATGGAAGCCAGACCCAAGGACAATAAAACTTGTCAAGTGGGCTCACGTACTTGTAAAACAATATCATTCTTGTGTTTTTATTTTAAGTACAAAATAAATATGTATAATGAATTTAAAAGTATGTAATTAGTAATTTGATATGTTGGGTGGCACTTTTTTTTATGTGTTCATTCCCCCTGACGTTAGAACCTAGCTACGCCACTGGCCACAGGGTGTATCTCCTGCCCAACAAGAGAAGGCCCATAAACACCAGACAAGTCGTTGTGAAACATCAATAAACAAAAGACTGTTGATTGCTCCCCTGACATCCATGAAAAGACAACATCCAGGTGGACTTGTCCCATCAGCTTGAACTCTGAAGGGAGGGAATAAAAATACCTGAGAAGAAGAAACTCTATCTTTATGCTACTTGGACTGTGAGGGGCAAGGACTACCAAACATAAGCAAAATGATCCCCAGTGTTTGGTTTGGGTTAGCCGAGGACATATAGAGCTGGCAGCAGCTTCTATCACCTTTTGGAACCTAAGACTGTAGCTCTTATGTATGTTTATGTTATCTACTATAACCTTGCAAATAATTCTAATTTCTTTTTCTTAGTTAATATATCTTTACTTCATTTATTATATGATTGGCTGCAAGTGTTGTCTTTGGTGTAAGAGCTAACATGCAGTTGACCTGGTGTAAGTGACTGGTCCTTTGGGACTTGGAGTAATCTGAATATTGTTGTGATTTTTGGTGTAAGGGACCATCTATCACAAAGGCAAGCTTACCTGGGTGGCAGGATACAATGGAATACACAAAGGGACTCTCTGTGACTCAGTGGTTAGGCTGTTATAGTGCTTCAGGAGTTTACACTTGATACTTGGTTGGTGAAATCTAAGAATAGAATTTACAGCCAATTTGGGGTTTGTGCCCTGGTTCTCAGTAGACTGCACTGAGGTTGGTACCCACATTCCTGAGCCACTGCTGGACACCTGGACACTCCCGTTCTCCATATACTTTATATTATTCTGCAGAACTATATTCAATGCAATATACTGTCTATCACATTTACTTAGGAAAACAAATTCCATTTATGTATTATATAAAATAAATTACATATTAAAACTTGGCAAACAAATTAAATTGAGGAAGCAAAATTTAAATTCAAGAACAGAAACTCAGTGAGATCTGATGCTACCATGTTGTTAGCACATTCACCTATAATTCCAAGCTATTGTGAATGTGCATATCTTAATAGTCACAAAATAAAGGCAACAAGAATGTTCCAGGCAGACATTTACTGGGGATAAAAGTCCACAGCTGCAGCTAGTTAGTAATATTTATGCAAAAATTATTTTGATTGTGAAGACTACATAGTCCTCTTCAGCTGAGTATACCCTTTTTCCCCCTTTTTTGTTTTTTTAAGTTACATTACTGTTTAATTCACTAATATTTGCACTACCCCAAATTTGGTCTTCTATCACCATATTTTCAATCTTTCACCAGTCAGGTTGTTGCTCTGAGTCAAGGATTGATCTCAAAGAGGAATGTGTGTAAAACAGCAAATTAACCATCCTGAGGATTAATTCCTCCTACTGGTTTCTGAATAGCTGATGTCCCAGTATAACAGAAATCCAAGCAGCAGTAGCAATTAGACATGACAAGACATTTTCCACATACTGTTTTGTCTAATAAACTGTCAGACAGTGCAGTTTTCCTGACTTTTAATTACCACGCCACCCACAGTTAGTATATGTTCACCAACCGCTTCTACTTGAGAACTAATCCATCTTCTCCTCAAATGTATGATTATTAAAAGCAATAGAACCCTGTCGGAACTTGTGTTTTTATAAGTGTAATATAACAAAAAGCTAGAATTATGCTAAACAGTGTCTTGGAAGGGGACATTTTTCCTCCTGTGAATCATGTGCATTTTTCTTCTTAAGGGATCTAATCCTGCTCCTATTCAAGTCAATGAGTATTTTGCCATCAACTTGAATGGGAACATATTCAGGCCCTATGTAAGCTATACACACAAATAATTCCTCTGTTAGGAAGTTCTGTGGACAATTAATAGGCTCAGAGAACTTTGAGATGGAAAAGATCACTAGTATTAGATCATATGCACTGTTCCAAAGCCAGTGCAGAATTGTTCCCGTAAGGCTATTTTCTAACGTGTTCTAAAGTCTGACTTTAGCTATTAATAAATAGTGACTTCATTGGGACTACTCATGAAAATAAAGCTAAGCATGTGCAAAAGTGTTTGCAGGATTGAGGCCAGGGAGGATATAGGGGGAATAAAGGCAAGCACAATGAGGGGAGATATCACTTTTTAAGGCCCAGTTTGCTCCATGAGCATCAGGCACAACCTGTTTGCATCATGGCTTCCTCAATGGTTAATTTTTACTTGATTTTTTTGTGTTTTAAATTCGAAAAAAGTTTAATTTATAAACATAAAAATTACAGTTAACAATAAGATGTTTTCTTACCATTCATAAAAGTTTTGTCTAATACCAAGCAGACCTTTATAATAATAGTATAGGAACATACAATAAAAATCACATAATTGTGCAAAGGAGTTATAAAAAAAGAAATGTATACGGTATGTTTCTTCCCTAAACACAGTGCCCCAGTAGCTGTGAGAGCAGCAAAAAGAGTTCTTCTAAAATGTAATGCGCAGAGATCCTGGGAAAAGACATCTAGGTCTGTCTCTCTTAGGGCTGTGTTTTGGCTTCAGACACAACTGATTGCAAAGGACTGTGCAGAGCTGCACAACCCCAGAGGAGTTCCTACAGATTCTGGCTCAATTGCAGGCAGCAGGCTGGGAAGAAGTTTGTGGTGGCCCTAGTACAGTCAATGGCAGGTTGGGTAGCAGTACTCCCCACAACCTCAAATAAGACTGACTTCCCCAAAGATAAATGGACCTGTCACTTGTAGCTTCACTGGCTACAGAAGGAAGCCCTGGGAGTCTGTGGGGTGACTGTGAATAACCTTTGATTTTTAGGGAAAAATGTAGTGAGAAATTTACCACACTAAATCAAAGGCCTAGTGTGACAGGGTGAACGCACTGTTCAATACTCCTTGGAGGAGGTTTACAGTCTTGTGGAACCTCACTCCAGAACTGAACCAGAAAAGGAGAATCCAGAGTGCCACATAACTGGGTATCAGTTGGGTTGTTTGTTTTTGTTTGGCTGGTTGATATTTGGGGGGGGAGGGGGTGGAAGGAGCGGTTCTGAAGGGCGAGATGCACAGACGGGTCTTCAGAGTCCCAGCTGGAAGAAATGAGCTAAAGCAATCAGGAGCAGCTGACCATAGTTAGGCATAGAGAGCTAGCTCCTCAGCTTGAATAAATCAGCATAGCCCCTTTGACATCTATGGAGCTATGCTAATTTTCATCAGCTGAGGAGCTTTTCCTAGAGTCTTAATTACTACCTGGTGGGGAAGAAAATGGTGTTTGGTTGTTTAGAAGGCCAGAAAGGGACAGAAGAAGTCCCTGGTTTTATTGCTCTCCATTTACTGATTTTACTCTATGTGCGGAGTTATGGATTTAAGGTGCATGAAGGAAATATAAGCAGAAGTTAGGAAGCTTTGTTTTTTCCAGATGAACAACAGTACTGTTCTTCCCACTCCTTCCCCGAGCACATGCACCCTTAGAATTAGTTGGGATAGTGTGTCTAGTGTACTAAATGAGGAATGTTACATGCAGTTTGAAGTACTAACACAGAATTGCTTTACCATAGTGGAAGTAGTAACTAACCCATTTCCCCATAAAGAAGAGGCTGGATGTCCTGCTGAGGAAAAAATAATAATCTAAACAAATTGTTTCAAAAGTGCACCACTTCTATAGTATGGTGTGGTAAATCCAGAAGATAACTTAAGACAATGAAAACTCATCCTTCCCACATCCATCACAGGAGGAAATGTCACTGAATTCTCAATAAAAATAAGTAATTTCCAGAGAAGTTTTATCAAAGTTGAAATAATCATCTGCTTCTTTTTCCCTCAAGACACTACACAAGAATGATACTGGCCTTAGAGTATGTCTGCACAGCAACTAGCTACTCACAGCTGGCCTGCACTAGGTGACTCGGGCTTCCGGGGCTCGGGCTGTGGGGCTGTTTCATTACTGTGTAGACTTCCAGGCTCAGAAGTCAACACAGCAATAAAACAGCCCCACAGCCTGAGCCCCACGAACCCAAGTTGGCTGGCATGGGCCAGCCGCGGGATTTTCTTTGCTGTGTAGACATACCCTTAGAGATCAAGGAGTAGATTCATTGATAGACTATTTTGGGACAGTTATACATTATACCCTGAGACAAAGATATCAAACTCACCCTAATGTGTTTATTTTAATCAACACAAACACTAACCATCAGTAAAATTAGTATTTTATTGTCAATAAGTAAAATTAATTCTACAAAATAATATAGGCCAAATTGTGCTTTCAGCTGCACCAATGTAAATCTAGGATAATTCTCATGTAACATTCCACGGATCTCCAGTTTATTTTTTAGTATTATTTTTTCCTATTTCACTCCAAAAGGATGAACAATATTTGAAATTCTTCAGACAGCAATATTCAGATGTATATAATGCCCTACCCATTCTTGATAGTTTCTGAGCTTGCTCCTGCATGGACTGAGTGTCCACCTAAACCTCCTTTGAGGTTGAAGTAAGTTATGGATATGCAAGGGGCAGGGGCGGCTCTAGCTTTTTTACCACCCCAAGCACGGCAGGCAGGCTGCGTTCGGCGGCTTGCCTGCGGGAGGTCCCCGGTCCCGTGGATTCGTCAGCATACCTGAGGGAGGTCCGCCGGTTCCGCGGCTTCGGCGTACCCGCCGCCGAATTGCCACTGAATCCGTAGGACTGGCGGACCTCCCGCAGGCATGCCGCTGAAGGCTGCCTGACTGCCACCCTCGCAGGGACCGGCAGGGTGCCCCCCACAGCTTGCCGCCCCAGGCACGCGCTTGGAGCGCTGGTGCCTGGAGCCGCCGCTTGCATGGGGTCCTGGATTTGTTCATTTTGCCTTTTTCTTACAAGGTCTCTTAATATGCTTCAATAAAGTGTGGACTTGACCATTGATTTATCCCTCTTCTTAATTAACACTTTCTTTTGTTCACGTTTCCTTAGTCGCATTAAACAGTCACTATAATCATGCAGGTACCAAAATTCCTCCATGACTCCTGACAAAATCATATCCTAAAGATGGGAAACACTATACATTAGACAGTCTGAACTTCCTAGACAGAGACCAAAATAACCATAGGATTTCACATGTGGTTAATTCTGAGTGGGGAGAGACAGGAGACATTCATGGCTACATTTTTGTGCTAGTAGATCATCATGCACTATACCAAACATTTACCCTGTAATATTTTAAGGTGCTGAAAGGAAAAGACTTCCTCACTGCTGGTAGAGATGGCTCAGAAGTTTTTCATATCTTTTTGCTAAAACAGCTACTATGTCTTTGCCAAACTCTTCTGTCTTTCATTGCACAGTTTTTCCTCTAATTAATACCCCTCACTATATACAAACCAGATCTTAAAAGCAGCTTAACAAACTTGTTTTCAGTATGACAGCTTTTCTAATCCCATGTTTAAACTGACGAACAGAAAGCCGTTGACAAAGACAAAAAAAAATTCTGTGGTTTAGATTTATGTAATTGTTTTACAGTTAGTCTTTATTCAAATTTTCATTGAGGATTTTTTGGTTTGGTTTGGTTCTAAGACTAACTCAACATTATTTTTTTTTTTTTAATAATAAAAACCTGGGAACCCTGCCTTAACAGATGGTATTTTATCAGTTCACTGAATAGTCATTTTTCACATCTTGATAATTATATTTAAGAGGCAGAATGCACGCTTAGTGTGCAGTGCTGCTGCTAGCAAAATAGACCCCAGAAACACTCCTAACTCTCAACCATTCCTGAAGATCTGGGGTGGGATAACTTGTTTCACTAGCTCTTTATATTCCATATATTCATAATTTCCTATTGTTTCTTTCCATTTAGACCCCCATATTAAATGAACTGTTGGAAATCATAAAGTACTATGTTTTCTTTTGGGATGTATAAGTCACTGCAAATTCATTGGGAATCAGCATCTTTGTTATATCTCTTTATTATAGCTCATTAATCAACTGCCATTGGTAAACATACACCTGGTTGAAAAAGAAGTGTATGTGTGTATACGTTTTATATGTATATATCACATGTAAGATTGTTGGTTTGAAGGATTTACTAGGAATCCCATTACTAATGTAGGGTGACCAGATATCCCGATTTTATAGGGACAATCCTGATTTTTGGGTCTTTTTCTTATATAGGCTTCTATTACCCCCCACCCCCATCCCAATTTTTCACATTTGCTGTCTGGTCACCCTATACTAATGAGAATTTAGTTTTCTCCATCTCAGGATGCACAAGCTGATATTTTTTCTCAAGAAGTCACCCTGTCCAGTTCTATCATGTCTTTATCCCTCTTAGGAAATCCATTGTAGGTAGTGGTTTAAGAACAGGATAACAAAATCCAAGCCGCAAAAAAAGGTAGATTCTGTTGAATCGACCAAATTAGTACATTAACTTGGTTGCCAGTCTGACTGACTCAGCTTCTGTGTAATGAAGATAATTAGGTTCTTTTCATTAAATCTGCTTTCAGTGAGGTCAGACTTTTGGGCACTAACCTAAAAAAGTGCTAGTCCTGAAGCTGGTTATATGTTTGATTCCTGCATATTTATCTGCCCTAATTATCAGGACATCTCAGGAGGGTGAGGAAGGGAGGAATGGGAGATTTGTGTCAAATTTTATATGTGGCAAGCTGTGGTGCCAGAGTGTTACCTTCCCCAGCACAGAGCTAGCTGAGGTTCCACAGAGGTGCAATCCAATTGCAAGTATAAGGGAAGGTTGCCCATTCACTGCCTGCCATGTCACAGCTGTGCAACAGCCACCTCTTTGGAGGCTTGTGTCAGGGAGTAGCTACTCATACGCAGAGCCTTTCTAACTATGCAAAAGTAAGAATGGATCTCTGCAACTAACCAACCAATTTGAATTTCCATATGGTGGATTAAATCCTAGATTATGGTTGATGAGCATAAGTAGGATGTATGTGTGGAAAGGTGGTATACAGCTCATATTTGCAAATCTCCATTTGAGATAGCTATGCTAGTATCCAGACATAACGCAGAGCATCAGGAAGACTGAGCTAAGGGACCAGAACAGAAGTTGGGGCTCAATAGGGCATAAAGATGTCCCTTTTGATCTGGCCACATACCCTAACTCAGCACCAGGGTTTGATGGGTGGCACAGGAACCGCTACTGTGTCTACAGAGGATCAGTCTACATCTGGACTGATGATGTCACAACTTGGGACAGCAAATATTTTGCCAGATTCCACTGGGAGTGTGATGCCCCATAGCTGAAAAATTACTTAGCTGTGAATTACAATGGGATGATTATGATTTATTTATTTATTTATTAACCAGTCACTGGCACAAGATATGATTTAAAGCCAACTGAAAACCTAATGTTTTACATGAAGCAAAGAGACAGAAGAATTAAGATCAAATCTACAATGTTATCATTCTTAGATTGATTTTCTTTGAGTGACTGCATGAAATAAAAACAATATAGCTGACAATCAACCCATTTTCTAATGTTTGCATGGAAAGATGAGGTCACATTAGGGTGGAAAACCAAATACAAGTTGAAATGGAAACATTTTAAAAGTTTAAATTAATACTACCACCAGGAACAAAAATAGACTTAGGCTCCTTCATCTATAGTATCTACATTTCAATGTTATGTAGTGTTTTCCATCCAGAGGTACTCTGGAGACATTTCTTGGGAACACCAAGAAATGATAGAATTTCAATGGCCCTTTTTTCATGAAGGGAAGCCTTTGTCATTCTGGTGGTTTTTTGGATGATCATTTCATAAATCTCATGGGGATATTGTGCTGCCTGTAGGTTTAAACTACAACACATTGACACATGGTTATAATGAATGTTAATGAATCCTTAGGAATTTTTCAACATTAATTGGTACTACATAGTAGTAGCACATGCTGATGTATAAATTGTCCATGTTTCCATTTCTTAGCTGCCTACTAAATACTATACATTCTTATTACAGGGGTGGATTTTAAGAGATACATTGGAATCTCAGTAGCTTTAAACAGAAGAATTGTATACAAATTTAGGCCCAGTTTCAGTGGAAATACTCATGGTAGTAAAGTTAAGCACTTGCATAAGAAGGCAACTCATCCAGAATTTCTCCTGAAGCTCAAAAGCAGCATATGCTGCTGTGGCAGATTTGTTGACACTTTAGGTGTTGGCAGTATGGGCTAGATTCAGAAAGGAACTTAGGCATGATGGTATTTGGCATCAGCACGCCTAACTTTTAGATACCTAGAAAATCCCTGGGATTCACAAAGCCTGAGTTAGGCACCTTATCTCCCTATACAATGAATGGGGAGAAACAGGAACCTTGACTAGAATTCACAAAAGCCAGCATGCTATGTGGGTCCACACATAAGCTAGCCAAGATGCGGTGTGGGGGGAGGGCAAGTCCTAAACCCCAGCCCCCTCAGGGAGGTTGGCACCTAAATCTGGGCTGCAGGGAGGTATCACTCTTGGCTTGGGATTCTCAGCTGCAAACTTGCATTTGGCATTAGGCACCTATGCCATTTTTGCAACTGGTACCACCTCCCTCATAATTATTAGCCCAGTAGCAAGGGTACTCACCTAGAAAGCAGAAGACCCCTGATTCAAATCCCACCACCACTTGACAGGGAGAAGATATTTCAACTGGGATTTGCCACCACTCAGGTGTGTGCCCTAGTTACTGGGCTATGGGATATTCTGGTTTATGTGTGGAGAGAGAATTGGGGTCCTTTAATCTCTCCTATTGGAGTTGCTCCCCTGGATAAATAATTTTAAAAAGTCAGTGGAGCAGGGGCACTGAATCCTGGGTCTCCCATTGCCTAGGTGGAGTCATCTAACCACATGACTACAAAGTCATTCTCTCCCCACCCCCATGACTTTTAAAATTATTTGTCCATATTGGAACACCTTCAACAGGTGAGAGCGATGCAGTGGCTAGGGCACGCACCTAAGAGGTAGCAGATCCCTGTTCAAACCGCTTCTCCCCTCAAGGGGACGAGGGACTTGAACTGGGGGTCTCCCACATCTCACCTGAGTACCCTAACCACAGGGCTAAAATTCACGAGGAAGCACCTCTTTCTCCCACCCATTTTGTGTTTGTTTGCCTACAGGGAACCAGTCCGGTAAGTGATCTCTTACCAGATCAGGCCCCAGAGATGAGCTAGGTGGAAGAATGCTTATCTTTTCCCAGTTCATGCACCACTTAGGGGCTTAGGCACCTAGAGTGGTACTGCAGTGTACACGTGCAGAGGCAGAGACATAAGTACGAAGGGAACTTTTACTGCAAAAATTTAGGTGCTGAGCGAGTTTAAGCACCTATCAGGTTCAGTAGCAACTGAAGGGGTTTTGTGAATCCCACTATGGCCTGATTCTGGGATGTAGGTGCCTCAAACGTCAGTTAAGTGCCTAAGTCGTTTTGTGAATCTAACCTGTGTGCTTTACTCAATGCTGAGCTATCTCTACCAACCACTGCAGGGTCCATGGCCCTACCCTCACTTAACTCCCTTTCACAAGGGGATTTCTTAGAATGCCTCTGTACCTTTTATTATGTAATGGGTAACATTTTCAACATTAATCGGCATCCAAAATACTATTGGATTTTGTGAAAGTATTTAATTTTTTAATTTTTTTTTTTTTTGGTTCAACAAAGTATAATAGGCCTGATCTTGATATCACTAACGTGGGCTACAATAGCAATGATGGAACTGCTTTCTGTATGCCTCATAATCTTGGGAGAAGAATTTAATCCCTCCAGTCTCCACTGAATTCCTCTGGTCTTTGTCCAGGTGTGACATTCTCCCAGGTACAATCTGTACTGTTGAACAGCTGTGTCCCCTCAATTCTCCAATCTGGGGTGCCTTTTACACTGCTTTGCTGTGAGAGCACTCCTGGCATGCTCACACACAGCCTCTAGCATGCAAAACCATTCCTAGCTGAATGATATGAATGCTCTAACCAGTCATTCCTGAATTATATAGTAGAGTGACACCAGCAAATTCTCAGTCCCAGACTTGTCCCCAGAAATGTGCATCTTGTACTGTCCAGCATCCTCCTGAACAATAGAAGCTCATAGAAAGTCCGTCATTTTATTAATAGAGAATGATAAGCACAAATCCTTATTTCAAATTAGGTTTCCCAAACACTTCAATCCAAGCACACACTGGTTTAGATAAAACAAGTTTATTAACTACAAAAAGTGAATACATGTAATGGGGCATAAAAGTCAGAATTGGTTACAAAGAAATAAAAGGTAAAATGCAAACCAATACCTAATTTAACAAGCTAAGTGAATTTAATGCAAATCGGTTTCTTTTACCATATGCTTACATTAATCTGGCTGGGTCTCTCAGCCAGGATCATTCCCCGAGTTCAATTATGCTCCTTTTGTCTTTCAAACATTGTTGATGCTGTGGGTAGAGAATAGGAGAGAGAGATGATTTGTGTCATCTGTTCTCCCTTCTTATAGTATTTTTTTTCTTTGAGAATCATCTCCAGCTGGGGTTCAGGCAAAAGCAATTCTGTCTGCCAAGATGTAAATTCTCACTCACACCCTTCTTCCTGCCAAAGACTGGCTGCTTAACCAGGTGATAGTTCATTTGATTATGCTGACACCTCGCTGAGGTGCTGGCTAGCCTTTTGTCGCTGGGGAACTGGTCTGGGCTGCTTTCCCGCATTTGGAATATGCCTTAGTAACATCATAAAGTAGCATCTTATAGCTTTACATAGAATCTTGCCTGGACAGATATCTTATCTGAACAATAATTATCAGCAAATTGTGAGTTTTCAAATACATCACAAGTCATACATTGTACAAAATGTATCATAGTTTTGTAAAAATGGTGAACATAGGGGTACAGTCTGTCACAACAGGGTAAGAGGAGTGGCTCTTAAATACAAATTAGAGATAACAGTTAGGTTGCAGCACTGGAAGCCATGTTAGCTATCTAAACAGCCATTATTATGATGTATTATTTCTAGTATAGTATCAATCAAGAATCAAGCCCCACTATTCTAATTATTGTATGAACATATAGTCAAAGAGACAGACAGCTCACAGTTCAGCTTTACAAGAGATAATAAGTGAATGAAACAGACAAAGACATGTGGGGGAAAGGGAAGAGGAGGTAATGGTAAAACAAGCTGGTTTCTGTATAGAAAGAAGCAGTCCCAGTTTGCTACATGTTTAAATGCTTAAGTTAATAAGACTTACTTAAAGCTACATGATCTCCTCATGCATCTGAAGTTCACAAACTCACCCCTGGGAGCTCTGAGTTGTGGAAGGGGAGCCAAGTTAGCTGTCATTTTTCTTGTTTGACTTGACAATTTATATGGCTACTTTGTTTCTAACATGGCTGTTTTATAGAGGCCACATCTTTATATCTAGGCTTGGCAGAATTTGATATTTTTATAATTTTGATGGACAATATTGATGCTTATATTTAAGCATTTTTTCTATTTTTATTTTATTTACATTTTCACAGTTGTGGGAAATTATGGAGGGCCAGACAGTGGTGAGGGGTGTCAGACAATAATTGTTTAGTGACAGTAGTCATTGAGATTCAGCAAGTTAAAGCTTTACAAATGTTAAAATACAAATGATCAACATCACATGTCAAAATATGCAAAGCAAACTCTAATAAGTTCTCAAGCAGCATTTTTCTACTTTTCCTATATGTAAATTGTTATTATTATCAATGGAAATATTTTTTATCATTTTGTGTGTGCACAGTGAAATTGATGTTTACTGACATTTACTGATAAAAATCTATTCCTTCTTACCCTATTTATATCTTTGTATGGTGGTATTATTCTTTCTGTAGGTTGTCCTTTTGACATGAGAAATATTTTGGATCTGACAATGCAATGCACTTTCCAAAGTAGTCTTTCTCCTTTTTTGCCTTTGTCCTGCATGGTGAAATAACATTCACAGTGCAAAATATTTCCAAATATTCAGGAAGTGGTGGGCCACACTGATAATCAATTACCAATGCAAGCCAAATGTTGCCTTATGACCTCTTGTTGTATGGGCACTACTCACATCACCTGCCTAATTCTTATGGCAGAATCAATGCTTGAACCTTTCCTATCTTTATACAGTGTGGTTAAGTGGATATGACTATTTCAGAAGAACTCTGAATCTCTCATTGGTTTGTTAGGACAAGTTCTGAGTTCAAATAATTTAAAGATAACTAAAAGTTTCTTTGTTTTATTTGCTTTGGTCAGGTTTCATTAAGTTGCTGAGAGAAATTATAACAGTCTGTTGGTGTCTGCACGAAAGAGATAATTACCAACCTGTAATTCTTTCTCTGAGATAGAATTTTACTGGATTCCTGCTCTTAGGTCTCAGTTCTAAGCAGAAGACCAGCTGGAATCCACCTGTTTTCAAAGATTGTTGGCCTTTTGAGGCATTGGCGGACCATTCTGAGACCAACTGACAGTGCTTTAGAATTCTTTTCTAGTATATCCAGTCAGTTCCTAGAAGAATGGTAAGCAATGAACCCCTCAAATTCTAAATGTTGAGAGGAGAAGGCATTTTCCTCAGGCATCCAGAAACAAAATCTTCAGTGAAGGAGTGCCAGTGAATGAATATCAGTGTTGAATGTATACTCATTGCACATCTTCTGTTTTTCTGCCAATGATAATGGGTTGCTTTGCTTTTTGAGATAAGACCCATTTATAAAAGCTATGATGTCCAGACCTTGTGATCTCTTATTCAGGGACAGAATCATTACCTATATAATAAACAAACTGGGATTCACTCACATTACATCCAGTCTGGCAATTCCATTAGTCTGCAGCTCTACTAAACACATACTAGTATAGGAACAAGAAATATGTCAAAGAAACATATCTCGCAGAATTCTCAGTAGGATTTTAGAGACCTTGCCATAGTTGCTCTGACTAGTTAAAGTCATAAGTCCAGACTGCAAGACTAGTGAGATATAGACTAAATATTGGCATGTATGTGTGTATCCCATAGGCTACTGAAATTACTAACCTCTACAGCATTTGTTTCAGATATTCCTGTCACTTAGGAAGGCATTGGTTTATAGGAATATCCAGAAAGACAGTGAGAGGGGAGATGGCCCCTCCTTTTTTTGAGAAAAAGAAGAGGTAACGCTCCAAAGAGATCCTAGTTGGTTAGTGAGGAGTAGAGAAAGTGAAAGAATCTTTATTGCATCTCTGGAATGCAGAAATGAATGTATGTTCCCAAGATAGAAAGATAGGAAGACAATAGCAGTCCACCCAGTCTATGCAACAGCACTATAAAGAATACTGTCAGCAGCATTTTATAGAATGACACTGAATAATATGCAATTTACCAGGGGAGTCATTATTCAAAACAGATATCAGGATTTCAGGAAGGTGAAAAAGAAAGATATGGGGCTCATAGGCATTACACCCTTGGAACAAAGCACTTGGAGCCATAAACCTCACTCAGAAACTGTTCCCTCAAAGAGAAATGCATAATCCCTTAAGGCTACCTGGGAACTCAATAACAAAGTGAAGAAGCAACAAGCCTGAAGTGCGGGAATGAACTGAAACCTATTAATTATGTCCTATCCAGTATCTGACAAATGACAACTAGAAATATTCATTCATAACCTATATATGTGTATGCAGTATTCCTAAATCCAGAACCCATCATTTTTAATTGAGTTCTAAATTTAGCAAAACAAGTTCTCCAATTCCTAGTTTTAATCTCACTTTTCTGTTTTGATCAGTTTCTCATGAACATGGATTATTTGGGGATATATTTTTAAAAGTAACCTCTAAAATTGCAACTAGAATGTGTCACAAACAAGTTTTTGCATGCATTTTTGCAAGCAAACTTATATGCAAAATCTAGGATTTGTACAACACACACTTTTTCAGAACATGTAATTTAAGTGGCAAGCAGATACTATTGTCATGAACAAATGAGAGATTTTTACACAGATAATTCAAAAAAGTATGCAGAATTCTGGGTACACTGTCAGATGCTGGATCAAGCACACCTTTGAAAAATTTGCCCTTTCTGTACCTCAGTATTCAGTATATTTGTGTGTATATATGAACCTATGAAGGGTTAAGTGAGGACTGGAAAGAAAAGTTCTTTGTTTTTCCAAAGGTTATTCATGGTGCAGTAGCTACAGTGCAAATATGCTATATAGCAGTTTAAAAGCATAATTTCTGAACCCAAAGAACAATTTTTTGCTGAGGAAAAAAGATAATTTAATCTCCATTGTACGTTGGTCCCAGGCTTTTTAGGTCTATTCTGTTTAGTCATTCTGAGAAGTGAAATGATTATTGAATAGGCAATGAGAACACCAAAGTCATTCCACTTAAAAACATTATCTGAGATTGAAGTCTTAGTAATGAAAATTTTATTCATCTGATCATCAGACTCCCAAGAAATAACTATTACTCTTAACTATGCCACACTAAAAGCAATACAGATGAAACTGAGAAATGTCAATGAATCACTTCTGTTTTGTCACTATCTATGAGGAGACAGAGGTGCTTGCTGGGTAAGGTGCTGCCAGAGAATTGCATATAGACAGGTCAAACAATAATACAGAAAAGTCAAAGACAAGCAACATTTTCTAAATTCATTATATCTGGCTAAAAATTCTCATTAGTACAAGCTGTTTCTTGTAAGAATATTCAATATAAATTCATAGTAAAAAATAAGACATTATAATGAATTAGAGGCCTCAGTATTTTCTAGTTCACTTCTAAGACAATAAAAATGCCCTCTTAATAACTATATGATAAATGTTTCCCCCCATTCCTTGTCCTCGGGGCACAGAAGTTCCTAAATATAGTTAAACTACTATGGTTCTCTTGTGCAGAGGGAGACAGGCTCCGAGAGGCTGTGGAGGAAAGACAGTGTAGTAATTGGCAATGTGGTGGAAGTGGGTCAGTAGATTTACCATTAAATGAATTCTTGAGACAAAAGCCACCCCTACCTCCCCACACATAAGTAGTAGTGGTAGTGAAGGAGCTGCACCACCATATTTGGTGTGAGTAACCCTTTCCCACATCCCCGATAGATCCCCAGGTGAAGTTAGTTCACATGTACTCTGCAGAAGGTATGTAGCATCTGGCCTCATATTGAACTGACACAGCATAAAATACTGGAAAACTTATTAAAATAATGGTATATTAATGAAAAGTTTCAGGGGTACTCCTATGGCAATATTTCTCTACACTATCTCATTATTTTACTATTTGTAGTGAACAACTTACTTGAGGCCAGATTATGTCTGGCCCTTACACGGGTACATAGTTGGGAGCTGCAAGGGTAATGATCACCACCTCCATCATTGGTTTTCATTGCTCTAAAATGGACCATGTACTGAAGCAGCCACTCCTGTCATCCACCCCTGAAAGCACAGAATTACTCCATGTCTCCATGGTTCTGGCAGTCAAGCAAAAGTTGAAACAATAATCTTTTTACAGCCCTTTACATGTATTATTTTTGCCAGATGGAAGGTTTTGTTCGGTGCCTTGAAAAACACCTTCCCTAGACTCACTGGTTTTCCCCAGGAACACATATGTGGTTGTATGTTGGGGCCTGTTTATTTTTTTAAATTACATTCATATAGATTTACTAGGCTAGAGGGACTGCCTCATTCGTGAAGCTTGTCTCGTTCAGACGTAAATTTATTGATCTGAGAGGTCGCTCAGCATATAAATCTAGAAGGGCTGCAGCATTAATTTCTTTAAAATGTATGAAAGCCTCTCCTTGGTACTTAAGTAGCCATCTGAGGCCACACAGGAACGGTCATGCTGTGGTTAAGTCTCTTATTATTCCAGTCTTGCAGAGATCCTCTCGTGCCAAATGGGTAATGTATTTGCCTCACTTTGATGGATTAAACATATGACATGGAACTGAGAGGCTGGACATGGTGCATCTTTTGATTAAAACTTTCACATTCTCACTCACTCCATAGGTAGCCACGACAAAAGGTTAAAAACACAAAGATTTAGATGCTCTTTCAGGATGTGAACTTATTACCCATCTCAAGGGAGAAATGCAGTAAGAATATAATACTTCCTAGAACAGGACCAGGTCAGCCAGCATGGCCCTGTGTGTTATGGTGAAATCTTAAAGCCCCAGTGAGTGTGAGAGGAATGTTTTCAATAATAAACTCAGTAACTGGGTTCAGCAGGGAAGCTGATGGTGCTTTCCTGATCTCCAGAGATTTAATTCCTCTTGGATTTAATCACATACAATAGATTTTATAGTTAATTTGCAGCCCCCCTTCTCACTCTGAAACTGACCTCTGGCACTAGTAAAGGGGATAGAAAAATAGAGATGTTCTAGCAAGTGGTCTCACTCTTTCACAAAGCTTGTCATTTTTCCAACATTTTCATCATATCATATACACTGGCCTGAAACCAGCTACCTCTGCTAATATGTGGCATACACACTATGGCTGCTGATAGCAGACATAGAACATCCAGTATCTGGAACTACAAGACATTAAAGATCTATCACAGTCCATGCCTGCTTCAGGCATGCCACAGATTTCTAATAAATTTCCATCAACAAACAGATTAAACAGTTGAAAAATCATAGCAGAAGAGTATGCATTCTGGAGCTAAGAGTTTCCTGGTGAGGCCAAACTCAGTTTACAAAAAAGGACCGTAAGTAGAGACATACCAGATCAGACAGCTAGGGGTCCATCTAGTCCAGTATCCTCTGTTTGACATTGGCCAGATGTTCAAGGGAAGATCTAAAAAACCCTGGGTGGGCAATTATTGAATCACTTGCCCATAGAGCAAATATATTCCTAAACCCCTCACACAGAGATTGGTTTACTCCTAGAAACAGGAATATTTATATCTCTTCCATTTTTTTTAATTCCTACTATTGTAACTCTATTATTTTGTAGCCAGATCTATAGTTGGGATATAGATTATAACTGATAGCTTAAAATACAACTGTCTAGCAAGGTTCAGCCAGCTCTGCTACGGCATTAGAATTGTCTTTATTGTGTGAACCTCAGTGAGCACACAAGAACCCCTTACATATTGCTTTTATAGCTGTTGATCTCATCAACAATTTTATGAACACTACACACCAAATCATAGACACCATAGATATAGAAATAATGCAAAACGTCCAGCAATTACATTACTCACTCCATACCTTGCAGGGAAACCAGAAAGTATCAGTCATTATCCTTCTCATCATCATTGCCATCATAATCACCACCACCTGCAATTGTCATCCTGGCTTCTACCACAACACCCAGCCTGGGAAAAATCTTGTATAATGTGTTATGCCAATGCCTCTTGAATCTTACACATATTAGTGAAGGTTTTTCCTTATCTGAACCTCCACACCCAACTTAGTTTGAGGTCCCCAGGTTCCTACTGGTTAATTAACCATTTACATCAAACTCATTAACATATATGTCAGTTGGTTGTCATAGTATAATTGGGATCAAACCTTGTGAGTTTCAGTTATACATGTTGCCAAGAAATATCCTGAACTATCAGTAACTTGTGTTTGTGGTTTTCTTACTTCACATCCATCAGCACTTAGCACATCTTATATGTGGCAGTGCAAACATTTTATGACTTAAGATCACTTGCTTGTTATCTAATCATGTCAAGCCTAGGCCTTAGTTCTGCTATGCCACCCTTATCTTATATGCCTTAGGCCTGTTAGTTTTCTATTTGCATTACAGCGTTAATCATATACACACACACACACACACACGGCTACATCTTGTTATCCAAAAATTGTGCAGGCGGGGTTTTAGAAAATGAGTAACTTTGCTTCATCCAGCACTTCTCTAGGAACCTGCTATGACACTAGTAAGAGGGACAAGATAGTAAGGAAACTTTCATTGTCTGAGAGAAAAGGAAGGGTTGTTGGGTTTTTGATTTGTTCCCTTCCCCCTCTCAAAATAATAGTAGAGGGAAATAATCTGTTACCAATACTGTTTTATCCAAATCTTTTCTCAAGGCTTTTGCCTTCATTCACTGTTCTCGCTTCCCCAGACGTGGAGAAATTAGACTTCTGAAACTCCAGTATTTCAGGAGACTGGTGAAGTGAACTCACTTATTGTCTGGTGTCTCATCTATCTTGGGACCAACATATTTATTTTTGGTAGGTGCACCAATAAATGTGCAATAATTAGACTTTACATTTCAATATCTCAAATATTATCTTATATTTTTCAGTTATTTTATCTAAAATGTTAAAATATACTACAGAATAACTATGAAAATATATCAGGGGGTAGCCATGTTAGTCTGTATCCACAAAAACAACAAGGAGTCCGATGGCCCCTTAAAGACTAACAGATTTATTTGGGCATAAGCTTTTGTGGGTAAAAGAACAAAATATACAATTTAAAACAAAAATGTATGCAATTACATATGTATAATTCCTTAGCTAGGTCTGTTCTTAAACAAATATTGTTACAAAAATATAGATTAAAATACAGTAAACAAAACACTATGGGACAAAAATTCTTACCCTTATCAACTGATAAAGTCTTTCTTAAGAAAGTCTACTGCATTTTCCTTTCAGGTAGGACAGAATGACAGCTTTTCTATAACTCTCAAGGCCAAGTTCTGCCTTATTTGAGTCCTGCCTTTGACTGCCTCATTGAGATTATAGTCTCTTATTTTAATATTCTTCTCTTTTTGAAATACATTGCATGTTTAAAACATTAAGTTTTATTTTGTCTCACTCTTAATACAGGATAATTAATAATTTCACTTCTTTCTTTGAAGAAACTTCTAAATGATTAAGAAAAAAATTGAATTTAGTCCTTTGTGGAATTTGCCATACATTTCTTGCAGATACATTAAACCATTACCTATAATTCCAATTTCTCCCTGTTACGTATTCTTACGTCAGATGGAGGGTATAGATTAGGTGGATTTCCTCTTTCAGATGAATTTGGGTTGTTTTGAAACTCAAAATTCTTGAGTAAAGCAGTTCCCTTAACTGTTTAACCACCTCTCTATTGTTCGTATCTATTTTGCAGAGTCCAATCAAATAATCTATTTGATTGTCATTCATACAGTAAAAATTGCAAGAATTTTGCTACATAGACAAAAGGGGCCAGGTTGGGTTCGCTAAGGTCACTTTGTACAGCATAAAGTTATGCAAAGTCATGGAACTAGCGGCTGAGGGCCAGGGTGCTGTAACGGGCTCCCTGAAACCTCCACTCTCCAGTATGTCCAAGAACAGCTTTGGGTTAGTGGAGTTTCAGGGCTGATGTATATAACAGAATATCTGTGTTACCTCCAAAACAGTCTATTGAAATACCTATGAACTTGGCAGAGTTGTGTTGCTACGCTACTTAAAATGAAGAAAGATAAAAGGTGGGTGGGGAAGCAGAGGCAAAAAAGGTGTAGTAACTTGCCAAAGTCATACAGAAGGTCAGTGGCAGAGCCAAGGAGAGAATCCAGTCCCTGAATCCCATGTCCCCAGTGCTCTGCTCATGCTGAATCTACCACCCAATGAGGGGCTTGGAAGTGTTCAAAAGCAAGGTTGCAACATTGTGTTTATAGTGAGAAAAACATCTTTTTTTCATTCTTCTACATTCTCAGAAGTGACTTAACAATTTTTGCTCAAACTTAAAAAAAAATGTCTCTGCTGAGAGCAAATATGCCTAAATGCCTCTCATTATAATTACTGCTGCCCTAATATGAGTTGGCTCAGCATCTGTGGAAAGGGGCTCAACTACAGGGAGAAAACATTTTTGCTTAATCACCACTCCCAAAGGAGCTCTGTGGGTCAGTTTCCAACCATGGTATGGGTGAGTGTCTCCTCTTCCTATACTTGTCAGGTCCAGACATTGGAGCATTCAGGTGTCGAGTTGACATACACAGCAATAAGAGGCCAGGTCCAGGATTCAGTTCTGCAGAATCCAGGTCCAGGATTTGGCCCTTTTTCATTGCATGACTTGCTAAAAATGCTTGACTTTTGCGAAGTTCTGAGAAAGCTACTGGATCATACATTAGCTGAGACCAAGACTACATGAAATTGCATGCAAAAGAGCATGTTTTTTGAAACAGCTCCAAACAAAATCCATGCAATTGATTTTTCTGGAATATCTTGGCACATAAGGATTAGTTACTGAAGTGGCAACCTTTATTCTAGTTTTCCATGTCTTTGATGGTTTGTATTACACCCTCACTATTATTTTAACATATTCTTTGTATTTACATATTCTGCACAGATCAGTTGTATTATGTGTAACCTTTGTTTTGGGAGAAACTAACTTGAATCATGAAAGGGTTTGAGAGTGCTATTTTATTTTAATATTAAACTTTATTTTTAAAAAGAGGAATTCCTTTATAGACACTATTTAGAACCAGCCTTTAGCCATGACAGAATATCAGAGATATGGCTCTCTAAGAGGCTTGCTAAACGTGTGTCTGACTTCTACTCTTGTAGTAATATGTAATGTCTTCAAAGGCTTCTAATCTCCCTTCAGATTCGAGGGATATATTGGTCTGAAAAACTGACACTTTTATAAATAAATAAAAGTGTAACAGAATAGTAATCTCTAATCCATTTCTTATTTCAATGTAAGGGAATGAGGGCATTTTAGATTCCACTCTAATGAAAATGAACCAACTCCTGAGTTCCTTGCCCAGTTTTCATTTGCTCTTTATGGACACAAATTCAATGGGAATTTGTCTGACAAAACTTTATAGGGGAGAAAAAAATCTTAGATTCTCTTTGCAGAGTTTCCCCCCTAGAATTCTATGTTTGGACCCAGATGCAGCTCTGACTCCAAACCTTGTGGGTCCCCTATAATCCACAGAAGGCAAAGGTCATCTGTGTGGAGTCTCTGTGCCTTTGAGTCAGCTCTGGGTCCCCAGCACCTCACTTTTCTCCATTACAATGGACCTGTCAGGAATTACCTTGGCAACAGCTACCCAAAGATTCCCCTTCAAGTAGTAATGGTAATAAAACCCCAGCTTGTACAAACTTTCCTTTCCAATCTCCTTCAGTGAGGGAACAGTGACTCCACTGACTGCCCATCTCTTACCACTTACCTCAGCACAGATCCTGACCCAACACAGAGCTCTTTCAGAGCCCTGACAGGGATGCCACAGAAGAGGCCACACTTCCCCTGCCTTCTGCACAAAGGGCTTTCCTCCATGCACAGATAACTAGGGTACAAACCAGTCCTGAGAAAGGACCTCTAGAGTATTGCCCAGAGTTTAATTTTATAAATCTATGTGGATGCTCTCACGGTACAAATATTTCTGGCCATTTAATAGCCTTTGTCCCAGCAGAGTACTAGCTATTTTCTCCCTTTTTGCAGATGAAGCAAATTAGCATTGTCATTCCACAGATGAGTCACTCAAATTTGTTACTCAAGGGGGATATTTATACTTGTTTAGCAAATCCTCTACATTAAGCTCACTAAAAACACATTGACTTCATTAACATTTAGAAAGGGATTTAAAGTAGGCCAATTACCTGTGCTGTCATCCTATATTAATACCAAACAGCTAAGTATTCATTAATAATCTGATTCTGTTGTCTCTTGTTCTACATGCTGATGTCAAACCATCCATAATTTTTTCTTTTGGGAGGTTCTTTTATTGTACTTGTAGTTTATTCACCTAATATTAATGCATTGAGTCAAATTGTTCCTTACATTCCACTCACATATCTCCTTTAATGGGGATTAATTTAGTAGGAAGTTAACTAATGGGCAGGGATTGAATGTAGCTAAGGTTTATTTGACATTTTATACCAGCGAGAGGAGGGGAGAAGGTTGGAAACAGGGAGTGGAGGGAGAACAAAGGTTGGAAACAGGGAGTGGAGGGAGAACAAAGGGTGGAATCAACAAAATGTGGAGGTGGAGAAAAAAACACGTTAAATCTCCCCCCTCCCCCAAACCCTATGAACCCAATATTACCTCAGTCACCAGCTTCTACATTTATATTACTTTATGCCATCCCCTGTCTGTTTTGTTTGTTTGTTTACTAATTAGACTCTAAACTCTTCAGGGTGTTGAACTGCCTAATTATACTTGTAATGAGCCTTGTACACCATTGGGTCCTGTGAAACAAATAATAAATAATAATAGTAATGTGGCAATAATGTGTTATGCATGTGGCCTTGTATGCCAACCTCATCATGGGTCACCTTGAGGAAGAATTTCTGGGAAAATGTACCACAAAACCAATGATATGCCTGAAAAACATCAATGATATGTTCATGCTTGGGATGGAAGACCTAAACTCCCTCACAGATTTCCACCACAACTTCAACAACCACCACACATCAAACTCTCCGATCAAGCCCATCTTTAAAAGGGAACTCCCCACAGACCAGGACACGCCAACTCAAAGTGGCCCCAGACCATGCCACTGTAACAGATGCAAACCCTGTAGACATATCTCCAATGATATGATGATCAATACCTTGCAGAACACACCTTTCATGATTCATGGGTCCTATACGTTTATCAAAACATGTGGTGTGCCTTATGCAGTTCATCAAATCCCCAATAACAACTCTGTGGGTGAAACCAGACAATCACTACGCTCACACAGAAAAAAGATAAAAGACAAAATCCCATATCACTCATGGGTGAACACTTCTCACAAAGTGATCACTCCATATCTGATCTTTCAACACTTGTCTTCAAAGGCAACCTGCACAATACTTTCAACAGGCAAGCCTGGGAACTTAAATTCATTACTCTGCTAGACATGAAGGATACTGGTTTTACGGCTCATTACAACAATTTGTAATACACACTTCAAAACCTTTATACATAACAATCTAACCCCCAATTGCCCTCTTTATTTCAAGTGACTGCCTCCAACATGTGTTACCTGTTCTGTTTAACAATCTATCCCAACTTGTATTTACCTCAGATACTCTGCTTCCTTCCCCAGAACTGATGAAGAACTCTGTGTAGTTTGAAAGTTTGTACCTTCCACCAACAGAGGTTGGTCCAGTAAAAGATATCACCACACCTACCTTGCTTGTCAATGGCATACTTATTGTTAAAATAGCTCCTCAATTGCTTAGCATGTTTCCGCCTTCATGATATTGTTCATTGGAATAATAATGGTGGACTTTAGAGCTGGTTGAAAAATACAGAACATTTTTCACACAAAAACTAATCAAATGTTTTCATTTAAATTTAGAATTTTTGGAAAGTTTCAATGACCTATAAAGTTGCTGAAAAGGAGAAATTATGTCTGCAAAATATTTTCGCTCAGCTCTAGTGAGCCAAATGAAGGTTACTATGGGACAAAATTCTGACCAACCCCTTCATGAGTGAAACATGACAGGGGAGGAAGGATGAAAGAAGCTACCCTCTCACCTCCCTGTGCAATGATTGACCAGATTCCCAACAGAGAGAATTGCTGCTCCCTCTGAGCACTAGAAAGAGGGTGGGAGGAACCTTTACAGAACTGGCCATTATTATGCTCCCCTCTTGTTGTGGATGCTACAGCAGACGTCCTGGTGTACACTGCAGAGAGCCCCACTCAGGAATTCTGGCTGAGTCTACCCAAGTTTCTTCTGAGAAGTTCAGGTTCTGCATACCTCTCAGCTCATCTTCTAACATGCATCTCGGCAAAGTGCATTCAACTTTCTACCAAACTTATTTCTGAAAAGGTGAGTTGTAATGTAATTGATCCCAAATGTTGACAATATATTATACATTTTTACAATAGCTAGTTAAAATTAGAAAACTGCTTCCATTATCTTCCTGATCTTCTTTATGGCCCTTGGTTCCATTGTACCATTATATTTACAAAAGCCAATATTCATTTCCAGCCAGTGTTTGTCTGCGTAAACTCAGCTACCTACTGACTTTAAATGCCATTTAAACAAGTAATCCTAGCTATTTGTGATAGCTTCAGTGTTTGCCCTTTCAATAAACTTTTTTTTTCCAATATGTGGGCACTTGCACTTTCACCTGTGGTTAAAATCTGCCTCTGCTACTTAGAGAGGCAACAGCTTTGCTACAAGAGCTGCAATCTGTAAAGAATTCCAGTTTGTTTCATTATTATTATTATTATTATTACCCTCCCCATCTATCACTCTAGAAATTGATATTCTTCATCTGATCTGCATAGGTCATCTTACAGGGTCACTGCCTGTGTTACATTAAACCAGTGTTTTGCAGCTAACCTGGCTAACAAGGTTAACTGGAAATGTGACAAGCAGAAGAGAGAATCTGGGCACATGGTACATATTATTTTGTTTAGGAATTAATACAGATTTCTTTGTGGCAAAAGGACCCTCCATGTACAAAAACACACAAACACACTATTTTGACAAGAACAAAATCCTTCTGGCTTCTCAGTCCTTTATGAATGTGAAAACTCCTAATGTCCCTTGGGAGACCCAATCATCTCCCCCTGTATTACAGCAAACTCATTTAGAAAATGACCTATTTGCCTGAAAGGGAAAGACCAAATCTATTTTGGTTGCGGCTGAAAAATGAGACTTAGGAGAAGTACTTTATATATGTAACAGTCAATATGCCATCTGCCTCTGCTGCTCCTTTGAACCTGGCTCTGCTGATTGTTTCTGTAAAGGGCGGCAAAAAACTAACACACTCTTGGACCTGTAAAATAATAACAATTAAAAGATGACTAATAATTAATAAAGCACCACAGCGCAGCTAGCCCATAGATTGTGATGGATATATATTTTGTAATATATGTATTCCCTGTTTACACTTGTAGAAATAAAACAACACTTGATTGAACATCTAAATGATTAGGTGAATCCTTTAAAAAGTATTATGAATTTGGGGCCAACAGTGACCCAAACTAAAATAAATAAATAAGTACAATTTCTCAACTGAGTTCCAGCCACTTCATGCTGCTCCCACATTGCCAAGGGACCTGGCATAGTCAGCCGTGGAGGTGTCATCCCGGTGTGGGGGCTCTTCTGGGATTAACCATGTTTTTGTGAAACAGTCTGTGCCACTACCCTACACCCGCCTAATGCAGGGTGTAACTAGAGAAAAGGGGGTATGCTGTGGCTTCCTTGTATCCCAATGATCCCTTGTTGCCTTAATGGCCCCTTAAGGTCACTGACAGCACAAGGTGAAGTAGCCCTCAGGCGTCTCTAATTAATACCAGAAGGCTGCTTCAATTTACACTGGGATTGCCTGGTGCTCAGTCACAGGACCAGTGTGGTTTAAAGCCACCTTTATGCACTCACTTACACCCTCCAAGTTGCTCCTTAACCACAGCCAGCAGCCAAACCTTTCTGTCTGTGCTCAGCATTCAGATCAACAGTGCCAGAGTGAAATCTGCTGGTTCACCCCAAACAGGAGCCCTTGTCCCAGTGCCAGGTCTTCAGATCCTTTGGGGTTTGTTTATTTATTTACTTAAACTGTGGTCATTCCAGAGTGTCCAAAAAGGAATTTAGAGAGACAAGGTGGGTGAGGTAATATCTTTATTGGACCAACTTCTGTTAGTGAGAGAGACAAGCTTTTGAGCTTACACAGAGCTCTTCTTCATATATTACCTCACCCACCTTGTCTCTCTAATATCCTGGGACTGACAGGGCTACAACAACACTGACTCCATAAAGGAATTATCATTTTTGTGAGGCAATCATCAGATGTTCCATTATCAGCATGTAAGATATTAGACTGAGGAGTTGTACTAAAATACTAATTTTAGCTCTCTTGAGTAATTACATGTAATAACTGATATATTTGTAAATTTCATCCAGCATGAAATCCATTTCTGCCAGCAAACACAGCTGTTCAGAGAAAAGATACTGAGTGTAACTCTTTCTCCTGAACAGAATCGTGACTTTGTCCCAGGTGGAATTCTGAAATTTTTAGCACTGAAACAGTAAGATTACCCTCTTCTGTTTTGTGGTTTTTGGTCAAAATGTAAAGCAAGTCTGAAAAATGCTTTGTTTTTCATTAACTGAAGAATTAAGATTATTTCACTGTTGGTGAGAATATTTCTATTCACTGTTGTAAATACAGTCAATATTCTCTTCTGGCTAATTGGATTTTGACTGGATGGAGGTAATCATGAGCTTTCAAAACTATTAAAATGTATATTTGTGGAGCAAATATGCAGACCAAATAAAGCTAGAAAAAATAAACCTACTGACATCAAAAACTTCTCCAAATCAAATTAAAACTCATGCACACATGACTCTCCAAGGTCAAGTGCCTCTGTTTAATGCTGAGAGTAATCTAATAGTAAAGTGAAGACCAACCAGGTGATGACTATCTGCTTTCCAGGTCTATTTAACTCCTTTTATCTTTTGCCTCTAGCTCATGATTTCTGAGTGCGTTAAAACAATGTGAATTACAACATTTTGAACTGAGCATTATTTTATGTTTATATTTATTAGAATTAAGCCAATTAAGCCAACAAATAAAGCCTATTTTTTATCTTCCACTTGTTATCTAGAATTTTTTTTTAAATATCAAATAAAGTTTGGCTTAAGTATTTGAACTGCGTTGTTTTGTTGTGGTTGTCAGATAACTCACATGGTATTATTTCTCTTCCATGACTGGATGAGCATGTAGCACTTCCAGTGGGAATACTCACGTGAAAACTCAAATTTGGGTTTTTTTGTGAGTTCCCAAGGGTCTTGAAATGTGTGTTATGAGGGGTATGGATCATCATAGCAGTGAAGATACATCTATAGGCAGGGTCTGGTCCTATTTTAAGTTGGTGCATCCTGGTCTGTGCGGAGCTTGCTTCTGATGATGAGCTTGGAGAGGTTGGGAGGGTTGTTTGTAGACTGGAAGAGAGGTTCAGGGAAGATTTCTTTCAGGATGTAGTCACCATAAATTATCTTTTGTAATTGTTTAATGACACCCCATATGGGTTGTACCACCCAGTGTAGGATGGTAGGTGACAAGATCCCTGGGTCCTACATATGCCTATCACAACATGTGGTGTTCTTCATCAAGTGCGCCAAATGCTCCAGCAACAACTATGTGGGTGAAACCAGACAATCACTACACTCTAGAATGAACTCACACAGAAAAATGATAAAAGACAAAAACACCACATCACCTGTGGGGGAATACTTTTCACAAAGGGATCACCTTATATCTGACCTATCACTCCTCATCCTCAAAGGAAATCTCCACAATGCCTTCAAAAGATGAGTCTGGGAGCTTACATTCATAATTTTGCCAGTCACTAAAAATCATGGACTGAATAAAGACACTGGATCTATGGTTAT
Source organism: Trachemys scripta elegans (assembly GCF_013100865.1). NCBI lineage: Eukaryota > Metazoa > Chordata > Testudines > Emydidae > Trachemys > Trachemys scripta. Next base: position 219,098,287 of record NC_048298.1, read on the forward strand.
TACAATAATGTATAACCCAATCACCCCATCCCAGCATTTTTCCCCATCTCCTTTGTCCCTTATGACAGGAGACGTGTTGAGTGGCCACCTTTCTTGAATGGTCCCTTGAAATATGTCTTAACTACTTATGATAAACAACCCATTCCATCTTGTATTTAATTGTGACATGCTGAGTATATTTCCCAGACCTGAAGAAGAGCTCTGTGTAAGCTTGAAAGCTTGTCTCTCTCACCAACAGAAGTTGGTCCAATAAAAGATATTATCTCATCTGCCTTGTCTCTCTATTATCCAGGGACCAACCCGGCTACAATAACACTACATACAAATAAGCTATGGAGGTATTTTATTCATTGGCTGTATCTGCAATGCTGATTTACCTGCCTCGTTCATTTCAGAATATTCAAGATTCTAGATTTTCTTTGTTCTATTCAAATAACACTTGAATTATTTATTTAGCTAGGGGTCTTTCTTTTTCTTTTCTTTTTCTTTTCTTTCTTTTTGTTGTTGTTGTTGTTGTTGCTTTCTAGTCCCTGTCCTGTCTATTTTAACCAGAGTTGTATTAATCCTGTAAGGTTCAGTCTATGCTTATATTCCAGCAGTTCAGGAGGAAAGGAACTGAGTATGAACTAATCACTCCGTGTTCATTTGTAAAGTTCAAATTTGATAAATTCAGTACACCAATGGAAAATTTTACTTCAACTCCAGGGGTGCTCCAGGATCTCCCTAATTACTATTAGTGTCTGCAAGGGTTCCTGCAGTGGTGGATTAATGCACAGGCCCATGGGCCCTGGCCAATTTGGGGGGGCCAGCAGGAGCGCCGGAACCTGGGTAGAAGTGGGGGGGACCACCAGCACAAGAACTGTGGCCTCACCCCTGCTCCTCCTCTTTCCTGCAAAGCCCCACCTCCTGGGCAGGTCAGAAGCTGAAGCTGGGCAGTGGTAAGAGCTGCCCAGACTACTGTGGGGAGCCCCAGACCTTCCATGTGCTTGGGTGGAGGCCTGAGTGCCCGAGAGCAGTGCTTGGCCCTGCCCCCCTGGAGTGTGCCTCTGTGGGTGGGACCCAGTGGTGGGGAGCTCTGGTCCAGCCTCTTGCCCTCTTTCTAGGGCTGCAGACATGCTCTGCAGGGAGAGGAGGCTCTGCACCAGCCTGGGAGGCAGCAGGGAGGCCCAGGTAGGTCACGTGCAGCAAGGAACCTGGCAGGGGGGACTTGTCCATGCAGCTCCTGCTGCTACTGGCCCAACCTCAGTGGCCACCACACTCCATCCAAGCTCACTCAGTGCCTGCACCTGGCTCCCACTGCCAGGCTGTCCCTGATGGGTTCCACTGCTGCAGGCTGCCCCCGCTGAGTCCCTCATGCTCCCAGTGATGGGCTTCCCTTCCTGACTCCTGGGATTTGTGCCTGAGGCAGCAACCACATGCAGGCACTACTTCTCCTCTCGCCTCTGGCCTGAGGCTTGCCATTTGGGGGAGACAACAACCCTCTGCCCCTCCCAAACTACACCTATGCTGCCACTGTTCCACGCCTGCCTGAGGCTACTATGCCCATTTTAAAAAAGTGGACAGGCATGACCCTCCCACTTTTAAAAGAGGACAGAGCAAGGCCTCCCTGGCCCCCACAGATCTGGCACCCCAGTCCCAAATGTTGGTGAGCCTAAATGTTCTCTATGTTCAATGTCCCAGTAAATCTTAATCTGCATTTAGTTTCCTGGTATACTTCTCCTGCTTCCTGGGCATCATCCATCATACCAGAGGTTTTCTTCTGCCTTAATGACAAAGTCACTGCTCTTGTGGGGGACCAGGAAGTATTCTGATTACCCTCCACCACACCTAACATTAGCATATGGTAGCAGGAGATTGAGATATACCCTTTCTTACTGTCCTGTGTGTGTTTTGACAGGCCCCATCTGTCTTCATTTTTATGCCATGTTCATCACTGAGCGCCTGTCAAATTTTAGAAGAAGCACCTGATATCTCCGTTCTTAGCTGAGCCCCAGCAGAGTTGTTTTTTTCTACTACTAATAATAAAATTTTCAAGATTATGTGATTACTATGGGATTACTGGGCCAAGGATGTACATTCCAATATCAATGACGTTTGGGGCTATTCTTGTGTCTTCTAGAACTGGGTTCCACAGTCATGGGCCAGAGACCATGAAACCATATCAGAGCCCTGAAGTATCCTGGCTCCTTAGAAGATCACTGTGATATGGGAGGGAAGTTTAGCTTCCTGAAGAATAAATTCAAGGGAGCAACCAGCAGTATTCCCTCTACTCAGGCTCTGGGAAGAAAACCACCCAGAAGGCATTTTATTTTTTTATTATTAGATATTGTTATGTCTGGCAACACATGAGGCAGCCCCGTCTTTCCACCTCCGTCTGCCACATTTCTTGCTCCATTATAGTTAGTTTCCATGACGGCAGTACCTTCCTCAATGGTTTTCTGATATGTAACCTGTTGCCCTCCTCTTTTCCATCTTCCAATAGATGGTATCCAAGCAAGGGCTTATCTAGCAGTATGGTTTTTTGACATCTATACACAGGAGCCGACTTTCCAATGTGCTGTGGTATGCCCAACCCCCGACTCTGCCCCAGGCCCTGCCCCCACTCCATCCTTCCCCCAAGGCTCCATCCCCACCCACCTCTTCCCACCCCTGCTCTGCCCCTGCCCCGCCTCTTCCTGACCCATTCCTCCCACTCCCCTGAGCGCGCCGCGTCCTTGCTCTTCCCACCTTTCCCCCAGAGCCTCCTGCACACTGCAAAACAACTGATTGCAGTGGGTAGGAGGTGTGGGGAGGATGGTGGAGGTGCTGATCGGCAGAGCTCAGTGGTGGGCAGGAAGCACTGGTGGGAGGGGGAAGGTTCTGATAGAGGGGCTGCCAGTGGGTGCTTAGCACCCACCATTTTCCCTATGGGTGCTCCAGCCTGAAACACCCATAGAGTCAGCACCTATGCATCTATATATGTCCAAACCACTTCAGCCTTCTTTCTTGAATTATTGTCTTTACAGTCTGTTGGCCAGTCCTTTCTAACACTTCACTGTTGGTTCCTTTTATCCCACCAGTAAACACCAAGTATTCTCACAAACATCTCTGATGGTATGCATTAAGTTTCCTGGTGTCAGTTTCTAGCATTTGCCTTATAATTAATGGAAATATCCCATCTCCTAGAACTGGAAGGGACCTTGAAAGGTCATCAAGTCCAGCCCCCTGCCTTCACTAGCAGGACCAAGTACTGATTTTGCCCCAGATCCCCAAATGGCCTCCTCAAGGATTGAACTCACAACCCTGGGTTTAGCAGGCCAATGCTCAAACCACTGAGCTATCTCTCCCCTCCCCCGCTCCCCACTTGTTTCAGGAGCAGATGACAATGTGGGTATCACAATGATATTGTATTACTTTATCTTGGTTCTTCTGTGAATCTCCTTTTTCTTTTTCTTCAGATATTTGCCAGTCTCAAAAAGACTTTCTTTCCAATTCTTGCTTCCACTACATTATAGAGCCGGGCCACCAGCACTAATTGTGTTTCCAAGATATACAGACATGTTAGCCATGCTGTATTCTTCACTATCTATCACATGTGCACCATTATTGCTGACTCCCCTTTCAGCAATTATGACTTTTGTTTTCTTTTGGCAACTTCACGTATGACATTGGTAGTGGTCTTTTTCACAGCATCATTGTCTGTGTCCAAACAGAACAATGTCACTTGTACAGCCAAGATCTTGAAGTTTTCCTCTGCTCCATATAATTCCTGTATCTTCCTTTGATGTTGCTTTTCACATCATATAATCTATCACAAAGTATTGGAAGAGAGCAGAAGGGTGCCGGCTGCCAAACCTCACCTCTCCCCTCAGAGACATCTTCCTGAGGAAAAGTAGAGAAGAGAGATAAATTGGTTTTATAGAGTTTAAGGCCAGAAAGGACCATTAGATCACCTAGTCTGACTTCTGTATTTCACAAGCTTTTAAATTTTACCATCATACTCCTATATTGAGCCCAATAACTTGAGTTAGACTAAAGCATTTCAGTCCTCAGGAGGCTGAACTATTGTGTGCCACAGAAGAGATGGAGGTGCCACCAATGCTCAAAGCCCCTACAACGGGAAGGAATTGATTAGATGAAATATGCCTAGATGATCCTACCAGGCTATCCACACTCCATGGCACTCCTGACCAAATCTGGCAATCAGTATGACCCTGAGCATGCGAGCAAGAACCAGCCAGCCAAGCATCTAGAAAGGAAATTCTCTGTACTGCCTTAAAGCATTGGTTCACCATGAGTGAGGTGAAAGGAGGAGGAAATTCATCAACTTCCTCACCATTCCGACTTCCTTCCCCCAAATTCATGAAAAAAAGAGAACATCAAACCAAGGCTCATTTCAGTCAGATTCAGTGTTTGCCATGCATATTTAATCTCATAGAGTTCTAATCTTAATTATTTCCCCAAACTATGTAAAAATAGATTGGTACATATCAGCACTTGTCTTCAATGAAATGAAGGGAACTACTTGTAGAAGGGCAGCTTTGTAAGGATTGTAAGATCAGGCCCTTCATCTCCATTTATCATTCTGCATATGTCATGAATTAGAGAGGACCAAGTTAGTACTAACTGGGTGTTGGCAATTTAAACAGCTAATTCATAAGGTTCTACTGGTAAATATATGACATCAGTATAGGACTCCGGTGTCCTTTTTAAACTTGCCTTTTTGATAGCGTGTACTGGGTTAAACAATATGTAAACTGTATTTCAGAGAGATGTCTTCACTAATGTACTGTGTGTTGTTTGCAATAATAATACTGATAAACCCTTCCAAAATATGTTCTATATAATCAAGTTATTTGGAACTGACTGTGATCCTGAGATGACTTCTTGGAATCTCAGGCAAATAACAAACCTCTTGAACCTTCACAGTCATTCTTCTTCAGACTGTTCTCATAGCATGTGAGGAAAATGGTGTGGAAAGGGAATTTTAGGAATGTTTCATTAGCCAAAGCAGGATAAAGAAAATATATTAAAGGAGGCCTTTAGGATATTTGACCTACTATTTTCACTGGTCTTGCTTTTAAAAAGGTCAAAAATCTTGGGAGTGTAACAGAGGTGAATACACAGAGGGGATGAAAGATCTTTTGAGTCCTTCAAAGCTTGGAAATGTTATCCTTTTGTCATCTGGAGAAAAAAATGTTTGAAGGCTAGTAAATGAGAAGACTCCAAATTGAACCATTAATGCCAACCAGGCCAGGTGCCAGGGAATTTAGCCGTGTTTACTGATCCCCTCCCTGATAAGAGCTGGCAATAAAAGCCCACTGTTCATTTATAGTAACAATGAGGAAATCCCTCTTTGCACTGAACCTGTCATGCTGGCTGCTCTGCCAGGATGTTACCTGCTGAGGGGCAGTGCTGCGCAGCTCCGCAGGGTAGCAGCCCATGACAGGCTATCAGTCAATGGCCTCACATCTACCCAACTGACTTTTATGAGAAAAGGAAAAAGCTCAGCAGGAGAAAACAGACAAATGAGGGAATGAGGGGTCAGATATTTATAGCAGAGCACAAGAGGTCTGAACTCCCATGGCAAATGGAGCAGGGTGGCAAGGAAAACAAAATATGGAGAAAAGTGTAAACATACACCAATTCACTGTAGAGTTCAGTGTAACGTTCTCAATAGGATAATTAGCACTGCTGATAAGTCATGGATGGTACAAATCACAGGTATCATCACTTCAGACTTTTGTGTTTGATCACAAGGATTGTCTTTAAAGCTAACAGGAATCTTCCCTGATGCTGCTTTTCTGCAGCAGGAACTGCTGAATTCTAAAATTCAAACACTGAGCTGCTGTTCAGTGAAGGAAAGAGCTGACAGAGAGGAACTGATAATAGATATGATAGTAACTGAGAAGATACAAATTTGAATAACCAATTGAAACTGGACAATATGAAGTCTGGGGATCACATATTTTATAGTATATTTACAGCAAGCTGCATTCTGTTCCTTCAAAAAATATAACAAGAAAAATCTGTATGCTAACATTAAGAACTGCCTACAAGAAATTCATAACAAAAATGCCATTTGGTGACTCCAGGGTTAAGGAACAATTCCTGATCCCATGCAAGTCCATTTCACTTCATTGGTGCAGCAGCAAGTCCCCAAAAATAATTCAAATATGACATATACATAGTACATACAGTTGTGAATACATCTAAACAACCTGGCACAACATCACATTAAAAACAAAGAAACAAAACTAATCTGGAGGAATATAGATTATAAATCACTCTACAGAGGCGTACCAAGTACCTTCCTATAGATCCTCACAAAGAAATGGGTCAGATTAGGGTTGAAATCCCATAAATATTCATACCTATATGGGTGAAGAATAACATACTTGATTGAAATTAGAGCAAGGCAAATATTTTTGTCCTTTTGTTCTTTTATGAAAAAAGCATATTTGGCTACATCAATATATGCCATGAATTCACGTTGGTTTTACTGAATTTTTTTGGTAAAACAAACAATAACAACAAAAAACACTGGGGGGGAAAGTTACATTTAGACATTTTTTAAACAAAATGTTTCAATTTTTTGATTTTAAATTACTTTTCATTCCAAAATATCCTAACATTATATTTAAAAATATTAATCATCAATAAATGCTCAAAATTGAATAATTTGACACCAAATTTTTTTTTTGGAATTGCCAGCCAACTGAAAAATCCATTATTCACACAGCCTTAGTTGAGATGCCCATCCAAGACTTTCTATTTCAATAAAGATGTCAAAGTAACAGATCAAATTTTTCAGCCCTCTTGCATCTGCCACTGTGCATGAGAATGGAGTCACATTTTGGCAGGAGATTGATTGGTGGTGTTGCCACCACCTTCTGACAGGGCAGGAGAGCTTTTAATTCCATTTGACAGAGACTGCCTAGGAGAAAGAACAGGAGTACTTGTGGCACCTTAGAGACTAACAAATTTATTAGAGCATAAGCTTTCGAGGACTACAGCCCACGAAATGCATCCGAAGAAGTGGGCTGTAGTCCTCGAAAGCTTATGCTCTAATAAATTTGTTAGTCTCTAAGGTGCCACAAGTACTCCTGTTCTTTTTGCGGATACAGACTAACACGGTTGCTACTCTAAAACCTGCCTAGGAGAAGTGCATCTCCTGAATCCTTCTCTTCCCTAACCTGCACATTGCTTTATAGGTCTCAAGGTGGCTTGTGCCACATCTCCCTCAGTTCAGGTGAACTTTTTGACAAAACTATAGCCTGGATGGTGCCAGAGGGCACCAAGTGAACCAGGCTCAATAGGCAGTTGGCAGTATTCTATACTGATCCCTAAAGCTGAAAGAGAAACTAGAATGCAACTGTCATCAGTTTTGCCTCATTTAGCTACACTCATAAGAATTCCATCTGACATCTCAGACACACAATCCTTTTCATAAAAGAAACCAAGATGCTCTTTTGTTCACAGAAACACTCATGGCTTGAACAGTTTTCAAATTTATCTCACTTTCTATATATTCCAAAAAGCTACTATTTTACTTTGAAGCCTTTTTCTGAATGGTAGCCTTCTGCCTGAAATTTATACCTTGGAAACAAATACATATTTTACAGTCAACTTCTTCATCTTTGCCTTACACCATCAATTGAGGTTGGTATCTTTTGTTCTTCATTTCCAAGCATTCTTGTCAAGTGCACGTGACCCAGCCATCTCAGTCAATATTCCCTCAGCTTTTCCACAATGGCTCAGACTGTTTTATTACACAGCATATCAGCTCTCACCTTACCCAACATCCATCCGAGCAAGTGTGACATAGTAATTCTTTTCTCTTCCTCACTGGCCAGCATTCTGAACCATATGGCATGCCTGGCCTTATCATAATCTTATGCACTTTGCTCTTTAGTTTGCTTGACATATGCTTATTGCAGAGAATTCCCATCAACTCCCTCCATTTACACCAAGTGCTCTTCATGTGGCTTCTAACACCCAAATCCCCTTCATGGCTCAACATGGCTGAACCAAGGTATTAAAATTGTTTCATGACTTTATCCCTATACAATTTAGTTGTATTGGCTTCTCGTTGTCCCTCTTGATAAAGCATCACACGTATTCCATCTTTTATCCGCTGATTTGTAAGCCATTTTCTTCTAATGCAGCCCTCCATAGTTCTGGGTCCCTTTCCAGTTTGTATTTATCTTCACAGCACAATGTAACGTCACTGGCAAAAAGCTTGCTCCATGGAGTCTCGCCCCTAATCTCCTACATCAAGGTGCCCATTACAGTTACTAATAGGTATGGGTGTAAGACTGATTCTTGATGTAAACGTACACTGTACTGAAGGACTCACCGTAGTTGCAGCTGTTTCTCACTACTGTTGTGCTACTTTTGTACATGTCCATGATACTTTGAACATCTCTGACTGTTGTGCAATTGCAGGCACGACCACAACTGTTCTCTAGGAACTATGTTATAAGCCTTTCCGACATTTTACAGTCAATTGTGGAGATGATTTATTTAAGTTAACAGCAACAGTGCAAAACATGTTTTACTCAAAGAAAACTGGTTTAATGGTATAACTGATAGGCTCCTAAATCTCTCAGATACAATTTCCCCAATGGGGAGGAAAAATATGAACAAGAAACCTCACCATGGGTTCAGCACAGGAATTACTCAGAAATAATTATGCTTAGCTTTTATATAGCACTTTATATCTCCAGAGAACTGTTGCCACATATACTTGCAAAGTATTCTCATTCCATCGATTTCATTAGAACAGCCTAGAATCACAAAGAGAGAAAAGGATCCATGAGCTAAAGAGATGAGCTTCAAAACTGTGACTCCAACGCAGAAAAAAAATAAAAATAAAATGCAGCAGCTGCCCCTCCCAACTCTAAAATCACCATCTATTTTTATTACAAAATATTATAAAAGCCTCTTTACCTAACTCACCACAGGTTTGTAAAACATAGTTCAAGAATAGTCAAAATACTATATTTTCCATTGTCTGTGCAGAAGACTAGAATCTGGGTTCTAATTCCTGCTACTAGCAGGATGAGTAGAATATGGATGGAGCCTTCCCCCTAATTCTTCCTCTCGTCAGTTTTGTTGAAAGAGTGGAACAGACAACCTCCTTGTCTTGTATTGCTGAAACTGAGCCCTCACTGACTGCCATCAGAGGGACTATCATCTTTCTCAGAGGGAATCTGCCCCCTCCCCTCCAAAAACAAGGAAGTCTGAACAAATTCTTCAGGTCTGATAAAAGCATTGAAAGTTGGCTGCCTATGTCCAGGCAGCCATACAGCCATAACCAGCAATGGGGAACTTAAGCATCATGGATGGATAGCATACCAGAAGTTTTCCAAAAATAACACCCCTCCCACACACACGCCAAATAATTAGCATGAGATTCTAGGCTGCATTTCTAGGAGGCATAGCACAGAAATCACAACCCATGTGGTGGGGGGGGGAGGACTAAAGTTGGTTTAAGCCATTTTGGTGCCCTCCCAATCATAGGCTTTTTTGGTATCTGGAGCTGACCCTGACATAACTTAGACAGCTCTGGAGGCTTCACTAGGCTATCCCATTGGCCACCATGCTGCCCAGAATCTCCACAACGCAACATGCTGTGTGCCTGCCTCCAACACACTTCTCCCATTGCTAGTCCTGCATGTGGCATATTCATACTCTAGGGCATACTCCCATTTTCCATCTACCAGACTGGAGGGGAGTTCAAGACCTGTGTTTCAGCAGGGTGGTGGGCTAGGGTCTTCTGACCAGCGAGGTGGGGAGTCTTGGGGCTTCAGTCCTATGGAGCAGGCCTGCCAGCAGGGCCAGATTTCCAATTAGGCAGAGTAGGCATGTGCCCAGGGGCACCAGTATTCTAGGGGCACCTAAAAGTTAAAAGTGGGGTAAAAGTTTCATTTTTTGCATTGACCCCGAAGGTCAGCTGTAGGCTGGGGAAGGAGAGGCACTGAAGATAGGGTTGCCAACTTTCTGATTGCAGAAAACCGAACACCCTTGCCACATGCCCTGCCCTGCCCCTTCTCCGAAGCCCTGCCCCCCCACTCACTCCATCCTCCCTCCCTCCATTGCTCACTCTCCCCCACCCTCGCTCACTTTCACCGGGCTGGGGCAGGAGGTTGGAGTGTGGGAGGAGGTGAGGGCTCTGGCTGGGGGTGCAGGCTCTGGGGTGGAGCCAGGGATGAGGAGTTTGAGGTGCAGGAAGGAGCTCAGGGCTGGGGCAGAGGGTTGGAGTGCGAAAGGGACTGCGGGCTCTGGGAAGGAATTTGGGTGCGGGACGGGACTTAGGGCTTAGGCAAGTGTTGGGGCATGGAAGAGGGTGGGGCTAGGGATGAAGAGTTTGCAGTGCAGGAGGGGCCTCTGGGCTAGAGACGAGGGGTTCAGAGAGTGGGAAGGGGTATGGGTTCTGGGCTGAGGGTGCAGGCTCTGGGTGGGGCTGGGGATGAGAAATGTGGGGGCAGGAGGGGGCTCAGGGCTGGAGCAGGGGGTTGGGGTCCGGAAAGTGTTGCAGATTCTGGGAGGGAGTTAGGGTGTGGTTGCGGGTTCAAGGCTGGGGCAGGAGGCTGGTGTGTGGGAGGGGTTTGGTCTCTGGGAGGGAATTTGAGTGTGGGATGGGGCTCAGGGCTGGGGCAGAGGGTTGGGGCAAGGGAGGGAGTGAGGAGTGTGGACTCTGTGTGGTGCTTACTCCAGGCAGCTCCCGGGAAGCAGCTGGCATGTCTGGCTCCTAGATGGAGGCACAGCCAGGTGGCTCCGCGTGCTGCCTGTGCCTGGAAGTGCCACCCCCACAGCTCCCATTGGCCGCAGTTCTCAGCCAATGGGAGCTACAGAGCCAGCACTCACAGTGGGGGCAGTGTGCGGAGCCCCCATGGCCACCCCTATGCCTAGGCCACCCCATGCCAGCCACGTATGAGAGCCGCATGGAGCCAGGACAGTCAGGGAGCCTGCCTTAGCCCTGCTGTGCTGCCGACCAGACTTTTACCAGCCCAGTCAGCAGTGCTGACCACAGCCGCCAGGGTCTCTTTTCACCCGGGCTCAAAAACCAAACACCTGGCAACCCTAGCTGAAGATGCTGGGCTTAGGGGCTTGTAAGGTGTAAATCTGGCCCTGCCTGCCAGGGCTTGGGGTTTCAGCAGGAGTGGGGCTGAAACCCAAGCCCTGGCAGGCACCTCATGAAGGGCTGAAGCCCCAACCCCCGGCATGTTTGCCCCGGCTCTCCAACTTCTGAAGATTGTCGTATTTGGCTCAGTAGGTCAGTAAATTTGGCTACCCCCTGCTCTAAGGCTTGCAAGTGGGTCGTTGGAGGACAGCTTTACAGTTGTCTTCCAAAGTTCAGGCACTCAAGGAGCCCCCTCCCACCTGTATATGGGGTTTATGGAGCCCCTCTACACTGCTCCCACCCTATTACCTGTTGTAAAGGGGCCAAAGTTTGAGGGGGTTGAGGATCTCACTCTTAGATTTTACAAAAGCAAAGGCACATCTATCCATAACTTCAGGGGAAAACATGCCTTAACGAAGTAGGCTAGTTTGCATCTATTTTACATGGATGTGAATAGCCTGCTCATATGACAAAACAATGCAGAATCAATCTTATAGGTTTGCTGCATGGCACTGAGAATATTTTCCCTGGGTCTGATTACTTACTTTTATTTATATGTTCTGAGGAAAAGGCATACATAATTCCTCCCACTATATATATATATCTCACACCTAAAGAAACAAACAAGAAAGGCTAATTTTTAACCTGCATCCATATACATGGGGTAATATACCCAGTGAGCATATATGTTATGATAACTCATGAACTAGTGGCCCTCCAACTATGCTAGGACATTGTCACATGTACACAATTCGGAAAAAATAGCATAAAAACATTTTTCTATATCAAAAATAGTATGTGGTGTACAAATGTACCCTAAATGTGTTGCACTGTTATCCTGTATTTGTAGTAGTTCTGTTTACATGTGTGTGCTTCTAATATCTTGTATTGTAATAGTGGCAACTAGATCTCCCTCAGTAACCAAGCTGTTTTTTTTTTACATAATTATAATTTGCATATGCTAATTGATAATGCATAATTTTAAGGGTAATGTTGTACCACTAGCATATATGTGGCAATAACTCATGAACTAGTGGCCATCTTACTATGCCATTTTAGGATATTGCATATGCTAATTGATAATGAATTGCAGAGACAGTGGTCGCTGCATACAGTCATCCTAATGTAAAAGGTACTCCAGGGAGGCTTTCCAGGGACAGTTTTGGCCTCTATAGAAATCACATATAGTTTTCTTGCTGCAGTGAATTATGGGTGCAGTTAGACATATTTGCAGTGTCAGTGATGGTATTTGTGCTCACAGGCCAATCCCGTGCTTACATGTTATCACAAATCAGAGCCACAATGAATTGTGGGAGCAAAACTACACCTGCTATAATGTAGGCCAGGTCTGAAAATCAGTTTTTACAAATGAACAAAAATATTAGAAAGCTTAGAATTTTATTTCTTTATTTACAAAGTTGGATTGACTTGCTGCAGTTACTTGAGTCTCAGTGCATAGGCTCCTTTCTCATGACAGATACATTTGAAAGGATTTATACTTCCAAACATAAGAGGAATTTCTGCTTGACCTCTGGGGACATATCCTGTTGTCAGTTACTCTTACTTAACATTTCTTACTTCTCTGAAGTGTACAGGGTTGCATGGGTGACACCAAAACTTGTTCTCTAGAAACTGATAACTTACTTTATTTAAAATAATGACTTGTGTATTTTAAATATTTGACATTGTATGCAATATACATGTTATATTCTCAGAAGGTTATTTGAATTTTATAAAAGAATAACTTGTTAAACTTGGGGAGTGGTGAAGAGACAAAAATGGAAAGTGTTATCTCTTTAAACAAACTAAACAAGATACTATTAGGACTGAATTCCTCTTATATCCCTAGGATTATAAACCAAAACATGGGGGATCTAAACTGGAGGGGGGTGGAAAGAAGTAACTCCGGTCATGTCTTGTTTTCTTGACCATCTCCTTCGCTAATTAGTTTAACAATCAGAAGCATAAACTTAATATTCCACATCTAAATAGGTGTTTAATATTTGACACAGTAAAGTTATAGTTTTTGTGTTAACTAGTAATAAAACAGGTTGATTGATTTACAAATGATTTACAGTCTTCCTGGTACTTTGCTCCAGTGCTTCTGGTGACACAAATTATGTCACTTTTTAGCAAGATAGAAGTAGCTTAGAAATACCAACTGTAATTAAAACTTTTTTTAAAAAATTACAATTCATAATTTCACAGTGAGAAGAATTTTTTGTGCAAATTCAGGCTGCTGGGCTAAACAAAATACAGTTTTCCTTAAAATACATATGAGGGACTATGTAAGTTAAATTACATTTAAACATATTAGTCTGCAACAAAATGAGAGATGCTTGGTCCAGTTAGTCAAGCCTGATGTTTTTAAAGTGATAAAAACATTCTTGGCAGCACCTGTTATAAAATGATAAATGTAATGTTAATGAAAGACTCCCATTGATTCCAATAACTTTAGGATCAGGCCTTTAGTCCTTGGGGGAGAGAAAAAGATGAATATGAATGATACTTTTGATTCACACCAGCCTCAGACCTTAAAAACAAAATAGAATTTTTGCCAAACTCTACTTGGAACAGTAGCTGACAGTTGGAGGCTGGCAGAAATCCATAGCTCCTGCGTCATCTCCTGTCCACTTTCTTAGGAAGATAGATAGATTCATTTCTTGAGGTTCTAAAATCTCTACAATTCCTTTTTTTCCCTACAGCATAGTGAGTTCTCTGTCACTGGACAGCTGTCTTATATTCCAAACCTTTCATATATTTTGGAATTTAGCTTTCAATCTTGTAATAATATTCTTGTCTAATGAGGTCTTGACATTTGTCACTGTTCTTCTAGGTCTGTGCGCTTGTAATGACGTTCAGGCCAGAGATGGAGAGAAAATTAGGAGTTAAAATATTCCAGACAGAGGGAACTCTGGAAGAAATTGCATGACTGCTGGAATTAAATTTTATGGGAGGAACACAAACAGACAGACAACCAGATAATCTCCTGTTATTTATAACTATTTAGGAATGAATGAAGGCAGTTTATTAGAAGAACAAACTGAAATACAATAAAACATAATGAAAACTAATATTATTTTAATAAAAAAGAAGAAATAATATGTAATTTTCCAAGTTTTTCTTACTTGTGGTCCATTTGGACCCATTCCTGGGTTTTTTTCATGTAATAAAAAAATTAGAATCTGGAATCAGACCAGTGGCATTCATACCACATCTCAACATTAGTTACATATCAGAAAGATACATAGCAGAATAACAATCTATTTTAGAAATGTTATTCACAGTTTTAAGACATTTTATAAGAGCTACCTTTTTATCCCTCCACCTATAAAAACAATGTACCCTTAGTACCATGAGTCCATCTGTAAAGGCTTCAGAGAAAGATAAATGGTAAGCAATAAGGTTTTGGAAACCACAAAACAAAACAAACAAGAACACCTAGAAAGAAAAATTGCTATGTTCTCTTTGGACAACTGAAAACCCCATTCCTGAAGTGTTCGTAATTGTGAGGTTCTATTGTAATGTAGGCCAATATGACTTTCAGCATTTCCAGTACCCATTTCTAGAACCCTCTGGATGTGTCTCTTAGAACACTAGTATCAGGGGGTAGCCATGTTAGTCTGTATCCACAAAAACAACAAGGAGTCCAGTGACACCTTAAAGACTAACAAATTTATTTGGGCATAAGCTTTCATGGGTAAAAAACCACTTCATTGTTTTCCCCACTCCATGCATCTGAAGAAGTGGTTTTTTACCCACGAAAGCTTATGCCCAAATATATCTGTTAGTCTTTAATGTGCCATTGGACTCCTTGTTGTTTTTCTTAGAACACTGGCTCTCAACCTTTCCAGACTACTGAACCCCTTTCAGGAGTCTGATTTGTCTTGCATACCCCCCAAGTTTCACCTCACTTAAAAACTACTTGCTTACAAAATCAGATATATGAATACAAAAGTATCACAGCACACTATTATTGAAAAATTGCTTACTTTCTTATTTTTATGATATAACTATAAAATAAATCAATTGGAATATAAATACTGTACTTACATTTCAGTTTATAGTTTATAAAGCAGTATAAACAAGTCATTATATGAAATTTTAGTTTGTACTGACTTTGCTAGTGCTTTTTATGTAGCCTGTTGTAAAACTAGGCAAATATCTAGATGAGTTGATGTACCCCCTGGAACACCTCTGCATATCCCCTGGGGTACACACACCCCTGTCTGAGAACCACTCTCTTAGAATGTCTATGAGACATGCATGCCACATGAAACATGCAACAGTTAGAACTTTGAGTCTGAATGAGTTTAAACTGATTATTTGCATTTTTCTCAGAACCATCTATGTTCAAGAAACCAGTGGACAACAGTGGAGAACAATTTTTGGGGGGAAAAAAAGTCATTTTTTTTATAAACTATCTATCTCAAACAGCTTTTTTTGATTTACTTTAAACATTGCATAATATTCCCCTCTGGGCTAAGCGTCGCCATGAGAAATTTTAAGCCAAGGATTTGGAAAAGTTATAGGCAACTAAACCAGGGCTTTGAAGAGAAACGTCCTACAACTTTAACTAGATCATCTTTACTGTAGCTTCATAAGCTAGTGAAAATACCTGATATCAAAGCTATTTGTAGCTATAGAGTAGCATGTTTTGGGCTTCACTCTGAAAAGTTGCATATGAAATATAATTCATAGATCTTGTTCAGAAATCTATATAAGGAGCCAGAGACTATCTGGCATAACATCTAACAAGTTTGTTTTATGGTGAGAGCTGCCAAATAGTTATTGATAAGTGCAGCAATACACTAAGTATTCCTCAAGAATCTGTCAAAATTGAAAAAAGATTGCCACCTATTTCCAAATCTTTATATATTTCATACTTTCATCTTACTTGAATTAAAACACAGTCCCAACATATCTAAATTAATCTATATTACACATATTTCTGAGACAATCACTTGTGTGTTCAATTCTTTCTTATATACCTCACCATTACCTTTTTTTATTTTTTAAAAAACCTTTGCCAACCATCACAACTCTTTTTGCAAAAAGCTCCCTCCAGAATCTAATCCAAAAACACTCCCTTAGATTAGCTGATGGAAAAGGCTATAAAATCAGCTTTTAAAGGCTAAACATCTCATCACTTCAATAATGTGGTTATTCTTTGAATCTTTATTAGGCCTGAGACACAAAGTCTGATTGCTAATATAGTTCTCCCACTAGGCAGCTATGGATTGTTAACACATTGTTGAAGCAGTTACTTAAGGAACTTGCATTTTATTGGGTTAAACATTTCTCATCATATTAGTTCAGGAAGTATAAGAAGATTACAGACACTGAACTTTATTTAATATGCATTTTAGCTAACATCTGAGGAGTTCTTCCTCCAGCAATCTTCTTCTTCTTCTTAATGTATGTGCAACATGCCTCATGTGGCACGTGACCAAGATTCATCACCAAATTTGGTCCACTGGTTAGATCATTCACTTTCCCGGCTTGGGCCAAGTACTGATGGGGAGTGTCACATGGACATAGATCTATGACCCCACTCCAATGGGGTCATAACTTAGGGCAACAGCACCACATTTAAAAAAAAATTCTATTGATTGCAAAAAAGAATGACAAATGGTTCAAAATACTTGGGTTCTGGCAGGTATTAACAAGATAAAACAGGTAAACAAAACTGAACCGCCACACCATATATCAAGATGGTTGATATTGATTTTGATTATATATATGCCTTTCCAGGACATAGCCAAGTTTAGCCTTATCAGCAATATATATATATATATTTGTAACTGGAGTTTTTGCCTTCCTCTTCCTCTAGGATTCCTTCTTTCAGTACACTCTATTTTAACCCTGCATTAACTAACTTGGGTTAAAATAGTAGTGAAGACATGGCAACTCAGCTTTTAACTGTGGTTAGCAACTCAGGTTCAACTTCCGGCTCCCATATAAGCTTTAACTTGAGCTGCTAACCCAAGTTAAAAGCCTAGGTGCCATGTTTTCACTGCTATTTTAACCGAAGTGAACTAATGTGGGATAGCTAACCTGAGTTAAGAACACAATTTCTTTTGAAATGTAGACAGAGCCTTAGTTTCATCCTCAGTTGGTGTAAATAGTCATAGTTCCACTGAAGTTAACGGGGGTATGCCAATTTTCATCAGCTGTGGATCTAGTCCACATATGTATAATTACACACACACACCTACATTAAAAGAACATTATTAAGGTTCCAAACTCAAGCACTCACATGTTAGGAAGTGCCAAAATTAATGTTCCTGGTGGTCAATGACATTTCAAAAAAGATATTCAAAATTGGATGGAACTAGACAACAGTATATATTTTCCACCTTCCCAAATGTTGCACAAAGGTCTGTGGAGTACTGTACAAGATAATTTATAGACACAAAAAAATCTGTTTTACAAAACAATGCAGTTAATAAATAGTTGTGTTTAGTGAGATGTTGTATGAACCTAGAGTTTCATGGGTAAATTGTACTCTATTTAATAGTATGCTGTGTGACAAAAGGAGACAGGAAAATATAATACTACTGTAATATAATATTAATAAATTATTTCTGGCAACATTATTAGGGTCCATTCCTGCTCCCAATAGCAGTCAATGGCAAACACCCATTGACTTCAAATACCCAGAATTTTTTTTGAGCACCCTAAGGTCTGAAAAGTAACAATAGCAGCATTAGGCCCTAAATTAGGATGAATTTCCTTAATTTTCTGGTATTCCAATTTCACATATTTGTGTTTATCATCTTCTTCAGGCTCCTGAAATCAACTGAGACCTCGTTTCTTGCACTGTTGATGAGATTACTATGTATACATCGCTGTCACTATCAGAAAGAACACTGAACCTTTGCAACTGGATGAAAAATATTCTATGGAAAACACTTACGGTAGAATAACAAGTTTAAAAAGTTTGTATGACTTGTTTTTCTACCATGAGAATGTTCCATAAAATATTTTTCACCTTCTTTCAAAAGTTCAGAATTCTTTCCATCAGTGACAGGCAATGCATAAACAATAATCTTAAACAATATTCCAAAAAAAAGAAGGTCTCTCTTAATTGGGGGATCTTTTTCAGACTACACTGAGGATATGTCCACAGTGCAATAAAAGACCCATGGCACAGCCGTGGCTGGCCCAGGACAGCTGACTCAGGCTTGCAGGACTCGGGCTATAAAACTGCAGTGTAGATATTCGGGCTCGGACTGGAGCCTGAATTCTCAGAACCCACAAGGGGGATGGTGTCAAAGCCTGGGCTCCAGTCCAAGCCTGAACATCTAAAATGCAATTTTAGAGCCCCACAAGCATGAGTCAGCTGACCCACATCACCGAAGAGTGCAACCTTTTTTTTAGTTTTGCTACTCTTTATAATACAAGGAATTTTCTTTCAAAATTCCCTCAAAGTTCAACTGCCAAAACAGAGTGGAACGATTATCATGCAACATGAAAATATACCTATCCCTAATTATGTTAGATTGGATAAGGGAGATAGCCACTTGGGACATTAAGGGCAGTTTAAATTTACACATTCCACAATAACTAGATTAAATAAATATAACTATTGGTAATATCAAATACTGTTTCTACAATCAAGTAGCAAGGGTTGGAAAATAATTAGGCTCAGGCCTACATCTCAGGGTCAATGATTCAAAACAAGGCCCCTTTGTCTTACTAGAGTTTCACTGTGAAGACTTTGTGGTCAATAGTTACTACTACAGAAGTGAAAATAAGCAGTGAAATGGAGAAGGTTGAACTGAACCTAAAACAATTTGCAGTCAATATAAATAGTTGCTTAAAAGTATAGATCTTAAAATGGTTTCAATAAAGCCAGTGGAAATGTACTCCTTCACAGGACTTGTGTGAAAATAGGGATTGTTATTTCTTAAATATAAAGTCTCCCAAGGCATTAATACTTATATACAAAAGATTACTGAAAGTGTAACACTGCCACTTGCCTCAATCCTAATATTTATCATCAATAAACTCAGTGTAGAACTGAAACAAACCCTTCCCTTTCCTCATGGTTTTTGTCATGCTAATAGGCCATCTAATCATATTTCTTATTATCTGCTTCAATAGTGAGAATTGGTCTGGGTGGTGGTTGTGTCGGTATTGCTCTTTCCCAGATATAAACAAATTTTTTCACCATGGGCAAATAAAAATTCACCTTCTGCTGCCATTGTTTATTTGGATTGTTAATTCAGGCCTGGACCAGCACCTTTTTCCTTCTATTTTCAAATCACACATCTTTTGGGAATTACATGTCTTTTGTCTTTAGTATTTCTATGAGATTGTCCTAATTCTTTGGCCAATGCTATTTTAGTGTTTCATCATCTATTAGCCATGTGATCGGATCTGAAAAATCTCTTTACCTTATCCAAGAAGTTCTTATATAATCAACATACTGTATAGGATAAATTCTGCAGAATTCTGTTTTGAACGGCAAATGGCATATACCTGAACAATGAGTGTATTATAATGCTAAAGAGCACTAAGAGAGATCCTCTGGACCCAATATTGTGTGAGGGTAGCAATCAATCAAGTTCCCAGGGGTGGTCATGGTACATGAATGACAAAGGTTCAGTGGGTCATGAGAATTCAGAATTGCCAAGCTAGCTCTAGAGCACTTCTACTGTATATATGACTGAATTCCCAAGGGCAGTTGTGGTGCATGAGTGGCCAGAGGTCACCAGGTCATGAGAATTCAGAAAGCTCTAGAGTCCCACAAGCAGCACTCTACCTAGGAATCAGCTAACCTCATGTAGCTTCTCATGTACTCTCTTCAGCAGTGTCAGGATTTCAGCAAACTTTCAGCAAATCATGATGACCCGGAAGTGCCACAAATTTGAAAAATAAGACAGAATAATAACATGCACGTATGACTAATTCTAGAATATGATCACAAAACAACTTTTCCATAAAATGGGCAACCTACTTTTCAAAAAATACATAACATGCCTTCCAGAGCACATAAATGTAGCATACATTTCATGATGCACGTGCAATAAAAGTTCCACAGCTTATGCACAAACTTTTTACAACTTAACAAGAAAACAAAAATCTTGTGGAACAGAAGGTTTTTTTCTGGTCTGGGGATTTGAATCCATTCATTTACTGACATAGCTCTGACAATGGGTGATCAGCAAGAGTTAACAGCTAACTCAAATATTCTGAAAAAAAGGAGCTGAAGTTGTCTAAACCAGAAAAGAGGAGATTTCTGTCTTTAATTTCTGGGACAATGTGAGCCCAGATATTATGGTAATGGGAATATAGACAAATAAATAGCAAACAAAGAAGACTTTTTGGAGGCCAAATATCAAAGCTAAGTTCTTCTGAAGTGTCTGGGTGCACCACTAACTTGGATGCCATTAGAAACTGGAAAGAAACAGACAAATGGGAATTTTCTTCAAAAAGAAAATCTCACTGAAAATAATGAGAATGGTGTCAAAGAGCCAAGAATCCTTTTTATTAAAAGAGATGAGGATTTCTGATGGTGGAACAGAAACTGTGAAGAACAGTAAAGGAGCCCTTAACTAAATTAATTAGAATTCAAGTGGAAAGTATTTGTACATATAAGGAAAACCAGTAATATTTTTCTTTTGTAGTTTTTTTTTAAAAGCCAAAACCACATAACTTTTCATTTAGTGGAAGTCTGCTGATTTCAACAAAGATAAGTTCAGATGACAGCATAGCACCACAAAACCAACCAATGAACAGGACAAAGATAAAAGGTTTTGATTAATTTCTCCTTAAGTAGTCCATTATAAAGGGTTGAAATGGTAAGGTAATTTACTCATTTTTTGGAAATGAGAGAGAATTTTGAATGATAGTTCCAGGAACTCTCTCAGTTTTGCCACATTTTGTAAAAGTGAAAACTGACATTTTCTCGCAACTTCTTAGAACCAGAAGAGGCTATAGATATCTTAAGGTAAGAAAATTGAAAGTGAACCAAGGGGAATATTTTGCTGACCACAGGGACCTTAATTATTTGACTCCCTGGATCTGCATTATTAGTGTATTTAACCAGTCTGACTATTAAATTAATGGAGATATCCTATCTCCTAGAGCTGGAAGGGACCTTGAAAGGTCATTGAGTCCAACCCCCTGCCTTCACTAGCAGGACCAAGTACTGATTTTGCCCCAGATCCCTAAAGTGGCCCCCTCAAGGATTGAACTCACAACCCTAGGTTTAGCAGGCCAATGCTCAAACCACTGAGCTATCCCTCCCCCACTATTCTCACTCATGGGGTTGTTGAAATTTTGTAAAGGAAGAATTAGGAGAAAAATCCCAAATTTAAGAGGAGAAATACATATTTGCTTCATATAACTTATAAACAGATATTGAAAATTGTCTCAGAATTAAAACCAATTTGTCCAAGCCCAAATCTCATCCTTTTCACTAAAATAAACCCAACATTTTTCTTTTCAAATTTTAATAAATATCCTTAATCTTCGTGTCATGGTACAATTTCTATGACCGCGCTCACATCCCAGATTAAAATGCAATTTGCGCTTCTGGCTGCAGGAACCCTTACCTCAAATAAGAGAATAAATTAGCAGTGAGCAGACTCTTGCAGAGCTACTGAAGACTTGTGTGAGATTCCCAACATAGTTACATTACATTTTTCAAATGGCAAGGAGGTGAGAGAGAGAAGGAATATTAGGAAAGGAGACAGATCTGGCGGGGCTATTGGAAGAAAGGAGAAGTCAGGGAGGAAAGAGTGAGGGTGAAGATAAAATTCAATGGTTCAGAGAAGTTTGGATAAGCATTCAAACATTTTAGGAGTTCTAAAGTGAACACCCAAATCTGTATAGATTCTCCAGTCCTTATTAAGACACCGACAAGAATGGTTTATGCCATCTATGAATAGCCAGAAGTCTGTACTCTCTGTTACGAAAGATAGACTCAGCCAGAGTGATCCATTCCTTTATGACCTCCAGGTTGGATTCTGGCAAATACTTATGTATGAACACGTCAACATTAGGGAAGATTCAGCTAGTTTAGATTGAAGCAGCCTGCCTCATCAGCAACACCAGCTACCAAGACCACATCACCCTGCTTCTCTGCTCACTCTAAAAGTTCTCCACAAACTACTGTATCAAATTCAAGCTCTCTACGTTAATCTTCAAGGGTCTTCATGGATGGTTTTCTCTTCTTGATTATGACCACCCTCAACTGCTACTTTTCTCAGCATCAGTGAAGCTGTCATCAAAGGGAAAGTTCAGGTTTCTTGGCATATTATTAATTTCCCTTAAACCTGAGGAGTAATGTCACTTTCCTTTTGGAGGACCTAATACTTCTTTAAGCAAACCCTCCCTGGTGCTTAGTCCCCAATTTCCAGACAGTGGAGATAGAAAGTCCTTCAAATTTTCAGATTTCAGGGAAAGTGCAACAGTATTTAGGGTCACATAATACATCAGTTCAGTAATCTTTTGCTTTGAGGGTTGAAAACATATATATATACCTAGCGGATTATAATTTATTTATAACTAATATATCATTTGGAACATTGTCATTTGCTTACTTGTCAACTGTTTGTGTCGTCCATTCCCAGGTAACAGAGCTCTAGGATAAGCAAAATAATCCTCAACAAGATAATTCACAACAAACCAATACATTTGCTTGAAAAGCCCTTGCATGCAGGTGTGTAATTCCAATAACAGCCTAAATCCTTAGGACTGTGCAGACCCCCTATTTCATGAAGGAGCTCCATGATGTCCTAACCAATCTTTAAGACAGTCAGCCTTATTTCTGTGAGAACTGCAAAGGCCAAGAAGAGACAGGGAGTTCATGCAGATGAGGTGTTCACTCTTGCCACTGACTTGCTGTGGATCATGGACCTTTTCTTTTTCCTGTGTAGTGGTCACAGAGGCTACTGCAGCACTTAAGTGATGCTGCCTGCAGATGGTGAGAGAATAGCCTGAACATAGATATGCTCAGTCGGAGCATCTCGCAATCAATGCTTGTGGGAAGGAGTATTTGTGGGGAGCTCTGCTGCTGACTTTCCATTATTCCTTGCAAGGCAGGACATGTGTGTGGGTTCTTGAAGCTAATGACCTCCATTGCAAGCTACCAAATCTATTTTGGAGCTGTCAGACAGCTCTAGCACTTGATGGGAAGAGCCTGCTTGCTGTGTGCCCAGCTGTCAGTCAGATAAAAACACACTAATTCCCTTCAGGGACATCAAGAGGAAATTCCAGCACAGTACAATGTCGCTGCCAGATATGTCAGTTGGGAATGGAGTCTCAGACTATGCTTTCAGGGGAAGGATGTGGGTGACCACAGGGAGCTTCTCATGAGGATTCCAACCATGCTCTGCTAACTTAAAGTTCAACCAAACCAAGGCCCACTTTCTGGACTTCACCCCATCTTGGGGGAAGATTAGGATTTGACTCAGGGCTGGTCTACACTAATGCTGTAAGTCAATCTAAGTTATGCTAGTTCAGTTACGTAAATTACGTAACTGAAATCGACGTAACTTAGGTCAACTTACAGCAGTATCTGCACCATGCTATGTCGACAGGGGACACTCTCCCATTGACTTAGTGTGTCTTCATTAGACCCACTAAATTAACACCGCTGCATTGATCATAATTTAGCCAGTAGTGCCAATTTAGCCAGTAATGTAGACATGGCCTCAGTGAAAGAAAGGTTGATTCACCCCCATGCTTCACACAAGCCAGGACTATTTTTTTTTTCTTTGTAATACATGTTTAGCAAAAAGAGTGAAAAATTAGATCCTGTGCATATTAAAATTTGGGTTTGCTTGTAGTTTTATAGTGTGATATAAAATGTGGCAGTCTTAGCATGCTGTACCATCTTCTCTGGGTAGCAGGAAG
The DNA here is from genome assembly GCF_013100865.1 of Trachemys scripta elegans. NCBI lineage: Eukaryota > Metazoa > Chordata > Testudines > Emydidae > Trachemys > Trachemys scripta. The sequence continues at coordinate 219,122,264 of NC_048298.1, forward strand.
ACCAAGACTATAAATAGGAGAGATGAAATCTTCCAGAGAAGCCTCGGCATCCCCTGACCGATAGGACTCACATTAAATATTATCTGACCCTTAGGCTAGATGTAGCCTTTATTTACAAACATGCATTCCACTAAAACAGTAGTGGGCAACCTGCAACCCACGGGTTTCATGTGGCCCATCAGGGTAGTCTGATTGCAGGCCACAGGGACATGCTGGCCGCCACTTCCCACAGCTCCCAGTGGCCAGGAACAGTGAACTGCGGCCACTGAGAACTGTGAAACTGTCAATGTCAGCAAAATGTCTCACAGCCCACAATCAGATTACCCTGATGGGCGGCATGTGGCCTGTGGGCCGCAGGTTGCCCACCACTGCACTAAAATAAGGATGGTTGCATGGATAGAAGTGATAAAAAGATATAGCTGTTTAAGTGTAAGATAGCATAAGAACATAAGAATGGCCATACTGGGTCAGACTAAAGGTCCATCCAGCCCAGTATCCTGTCTACCGACAATGGCCAATGCCAGGTGCCCCAGAGGGAGTGAACCTAACAGGTAATGATCAAGTGATCTCTCTCCTGCCATTCATCTCCACCCTCTGACAAACAGAGGCTAGGGTAGGGTGACCAGACAGCAAGTGTGAAAAATCGGGACGCGGGTGGGGGGTAATAAGAGCCAATATAAAAAAAAAGCCCCAAATATCGGGACTGTCCCTATAAAATCGGGACATCTGGTCACCCTAGGCTAGGGACACCATTCCTTACCCATCATGACTAATAGCCATTAATGGACTTAACCTCCATGAATTTATCTAGTTCTCTTTTAAACCCTGTAATAGTCCTAGCCTTCAACAGGTTGACTGTGCGCTGTGTGAAGAACTTCCTTTTATCTGTTTTAAACCTGCTGCCCATTAATTTCATTTGGTGGACCCTAGTTCTTATATTATGGGAACAAGTAAATAACTTTTCCTTATTCACTTTCTCCACACCACTCATGATTTTATATACCTCTATCATATCCCCCCTTAATCTCCTCTTTTCCAAGCTGAAAAGTCCTAGCCTCTTTAACCTCTCCTCATATGGGACCCGTTCCAAACCCCTAATCATTTTAGTTGTCCTTCTCTGAACCTTTTCTAATGCCAGTATATCTTTTTTGAGATGAGGAGACCACATCTGGATTGGTGCTGGTACCTTGAGGAAGGCCACTCATCCAAACTAATTTCTTCACATGAAAGCTTCTGTAGAATACAAAAATTTGCATCATCAAAAAAAAAGGATCATTTTCATTTCTATTGCCAGTAAAATATGATTAATTCCATTATTTTGAGTTTTTATGCTCAGGAAATGCAGACTGGTGGCTGAGACTGCCAAAATGTCTGTCTCCAGTCATCAGTAAACTTTAACTCTGTCTGAAGCCTGTCTTGCTGACAATTAATATTTGAATTTTGAGACATGCAATTCTGCAGCTGTCGAGAATCCTATCTTTCTGGAAACCCTAATCATAGTCCATAACCACAAATCCAAGTTTATAATTCTGCATTTTTTTATGGATGTCCCTTACCAATTGAGAAAACAGTCATAAGTTATTTTTGCTTCTGGAGCAAAATGTAAAGGCCAATAAGAGACTATATACTTAATGAAATAGTGAAACATTTTTTTTCCTAATAAGTAACCACTTACACTTTTAAGAGGGCATCAAGTAAGGGCTACCTGTCTCGCATTGAAGTCTGAAATCCCCTGTATTATATAAGTACTAACTTTACAGTCACAGATTGTTCAATTGCTGCTCATGTGACTTTATGAAGGAGTGTCTGCTCCCCTGCAATGTGGCCTCCCAGTCAATACCCACAGTGGCTTTGTCACTTTCAAATTTTCTTGAAGAATTTTCTTAAAGAACTTTTTTACGTTCACACCTGATTCTGTCCCAGCCTGCTAGTTTCACAGACGCTTGGTTAACTGACCAAACTCCTTCCCAGGAACTAGCCATCTGTTCCTGCCCATGATAGGAGACCTGGCAGGGCAGTCTGATCTAGCAGTCAGAGCCAGGGGGTGGAAGTCATGCCAAAGGTCAAAGCCAGAGTCAGAGTCAAAAGTCATACCAAGGATCAATCCAGAGGCCGGAGCCATGCCAAAGGTCTGTGCCAGGGTCGGAGTTGGGAGTCACATCAAGGATTAATCTGGAACATGCTTGCTATTGATATAGATGGTGAACTGTTGCACTAACACTTTGAAGAGAGTATTTTCCCCTGCTTTGAGATATTCCGGCCAAACATCATCTAACCCCGGACTCTTCCCTCTCTTCATGTTATGAACGGCATATTCAGATTCTTCCCACATAACGTCCGGAACTTCTTCAGTAACCTGTTGCCCTGATGGTGTACGCTGGACATTGACATTTGAGGAATAGAGGTCATTGTAGAATTCTGTACATATTTCGTACAGATGTCCTTTCTTTATGCCCAGTGATTTCCAATCAGCAGTCTGCTGCTAGTCACCTGACCCAGCTTAGTCAGTGGATGCAGCCTCTGGTGATGGGGTTCCTTATTTGATTTTTTGGTGTGGTGGTGCAAGGGGTAAAGCTATCACTCGGCAGGCCTGAGTGTGAGACTCACAGCATCTGACAAAACCTGTGAAGGGGTTTACTCAATGAAGGAAATCCTCCTTGTGGCCAGGTGTGACAGCGCTGCTGTCTTTCAATTTGGCACCTCTGCCGATGCTTGTTCAGTTGCTGAGTGGGTCTCTTTTCCTGTAACTCAACCAGGTCACGATTAAGCCCACCCCTACTGGGGTAACAAAAAGCCCAACATAAAGGGTCTAATGTCCTTACAAAAGGGTCTTGGGTCCCTTCTCTCACATCCTTGCCTTAGGGCTTTCCAAAGAGAGGCTCTGACTTTCTGGTGTCCCCGGGAGTGCTTAATCTCCGCTCCTCCACAGGCCCCGCCCCCACTTCACCCCTTCCCCCAAGGTCCAACCCTCACCCCACCTCTTCCAGCTGAACAGCTGATCACTGGCAGGCAGGAGGCACTGGGGGAGATGGGGAGGAGCTGATTGGTGGGGCCACTCATGCTACCTTGCTAGTAGCTAGTAGGGGAATCCAGCTCTCCCACTCACGGAGGAGGGATAGCTCAGTGGTTTGAGCATTGGCCTACTAAACTCAGGGTTGTAAATTCAATCCTTGAGGGGGGCCGCTTAGGGATCTGGGGCAAAATCAGTACTTGGTTCTGCTAGTGAAAGCAGGGGGCTGGACTTGATGACCTTTCAGGGTCCCTTCCAGTTCTAGGAGATAGGATATCTCCTTATATTATTATTTATACCAGGTTCCAGCTGAGAGTCCCTATAACCAGCAGCCAAGGTCTGTGCAATCCCAATCCTTGCTGCTCTTTCCTCTTACGTTCCCTTTTCTCTGTTCCTCCACAGAACGTCTCCCAAGGTTCTCTCCTGCTGGCAGTCCAAATCCTGCCCTTTGTTCAGAGGGCTCACTAGGATCTGCTCTACACAAGTGGCCACTTAATGACTTCCCAGGTGCTTGCCAGTCTTCTCTAATCAGACTAGGATCTCTATTCTTCCTCTTGGGCTTCCTCCTCACTATTCCTAGGGAGTGACTGCAGATTCTCTTTCCACAGACCCTCTGTTTTTTTCATGGTGAAGTAGACTTGACTGGATAATCTATAGCTGACAGCACCTATAATTCTTAAATACCTAATTCTCTCATTCTGTCCTATGTCTTTCAGGTAACGTAACAACGCCTTCTAATACTACCTCATTTCCCAGATATTTTTACTAAATAACATAATATAATGTTTGTCATCTTAAATTCAATCAAAAAGTATTTCCCTTTCTTTATCAAAGCCCTTTCATACCCACAAAAGGGGATCAATTGTTTCTTCTACCTTACAGTATGCACATAATCCATCTTTGTATTTACTGATTCTAAAAAGATTTTCAATTAAACAACAATGGCTAGTTAGTATTCTAAACAAAATCACATCATTTTTCCTACCAGGGCCCTGAAGTATGTTGTTATCCTCGACTATAGGTCACAATTCAAAAAACTCTTCTACCTCATTTTTTATGGATCCAAATTTTTTGTCATTCCTTTTAAAAAATTGTTCTCTACTAGGCTTTTGAATTCCTATTTACTCAAGGGTATTTCTGTGTCAATCCTTCCATTTCTTTCAGTGGTTTTAGTTGCTTTGTCCTCCATTTAGTTCCCTGTTACCCTGGTATGCATTGAGATTCAAGCTAATGCTACATACATCCCCATCTGTACTAACTCTGTTATGAGAAATATAATTTCATTGATTAAATTGCTTTTACACACAGAAACACCCATAAGACCTCATATTGAGTCCAAAAAAATGACAGCCACTTCTAGGCATACATCCCAGATCCCGTTTAATGCTAGCATTATTGCTATTAGTTCAGCTGTCATGACTGCTACAAAATCAGATATTTTTTAAATTCACTAATTCCTAACTTTGGTATGCAATATACCATTTCTATCTCTGTTTTTTTTTCTTTTTTGGACTGTTCTGTACATATTTGACAAAAACAACTCCACTTTTCATCTATATACTAGTACTTTTTTTTTATAGCAATTGTCTGCTTTTTATCCTTAAGTTTATAAAATAAATCTAAAGCTATATTTGGACACGTAGCTTTCCTTCCATAACTAATTTTCTCATGACTAAAAGTTTTAACTTTGTTTAGCTTTTCCTTGTCTTTCAACTCCTACATCCATATTTTAACTCAAATGGCATGTGGAGTTCTAACACTGTATGCTTTATTCTGCCTACTGAATTCCCAACAATCACCATAAATCTATTTGGTACTTTCATCATTGCAATTCACATTAAATGTGCCCAGAAAGTTAGGTACAGTATTTTTGTTCATAGAGTCACTGTCATTTCACTAGCAGCTATCTGTGGCAAACATATGAGTGTTGTAATAAATGCACTACATGCAACTTGCAAGTGCCTGTACTTGTATTAAATCAATTTTTTTAAGTTTTGATTTTGATGCTGACCCAAAAGCTTGGAAGCCATATTTGATAACTGGTCTGATTAAGGCTCTGTATAATATCAGCAGTGGTTTTTTTATTCATCTGCCCCCTCTCCCCCGACCATTTGCCCAGACATACTTTTAAGCAGGTTGATCCTTCCTTGGCATTTATCTTTAACATAGTCTGTATGATCTTTCCAAAGTAATTTAGTATCAAATGTTACCTCTAGGAATTTAAATCTTGTAACTATATCTATTTGTTCTCCATAGAGAGGGTTTACATTCCTTTGTAGCTTTCCTTTTTGTGAAGATCAGTACTTTGGTTTTAGCAACCAGGGCCGGCTCCAGGCACCAGCTTGGCAAGCAGGTGCTTGGGGCGGCCATTTCGGAGAGGGGCGGCAGGTCCAGCTATTCGGTGGCAATTCGGCGGACGGTCCCTCACTCCCACTCGGAGTGAAGGACCTTCCGCCAAATTGCCGCCGCAGATTGTGATTGCGGCTTTTTTTTTTTTTTTGGCTGCTTGGGGCGGCCAAAACCCTGGAGCCGGCCCTGTTAGCAACTCAGAACTTGAAATCCCATGTATTTCCCCAGCCAGAAGTCTCTTATAGTGCTTTGTTGATTCTCTTTATAGCCACCTCAGTGTTCCTGCTCCTAACCCATAGAGCACAATCATTTGCATATAGAGAAGCACCTACTCCAGCACTTATTTGTTTTGGATGATCATTTGTCATAATAGAGTACTAAATAATATCAGGCTTACAACACTTTCCTGCCGTGTACCATTTTGAATATTATATATTGGACATAACTCTCCCAACTTTCTGACCTGCTTGGTCCATTTACTCAAAAATTCTATAATTCATCCATATATTGTTCCCTTTATCCCTATTGTGCCTACTTTGTGTAATAAGCCTTCTCTCTATAGCATATGTTTTTTCAATATCTAGAAAGACAGCTATCATGAAATCTTTGTTTCTCATACTTTTTTGTATTTCAATTTCCAGTTTAACAATATGGTTGATGGTGCCTCTTCCTCCCCTAAAACCACCCTGCACCTTATCTGTAATGCCACTATTTTCCAAATAGGCAACCAATCATTCACTCACCATTTTCTCCATAATTGTATCCAGACCGACCAAGAGGGCATTTTTGTGGATAGTTTGCGTGGTTCTTGTATTGGAATTAGTACTGCATGTTTCCACCATAGCAATACCATTCTTTGTTCCCGTATAATATTGTACATAAGAACATAAGAATGGCCATACTGGGTCAGACCAAAAGTCCATCTAGCCCAGTATCCTGCTTCTGACAGTGGCTAATGCAAGGTCCCCCAGAGGGAATGAACAGAACAGGTAATCATCAAGTCATCCATTCCCTGTCACCCATTCCCAGCTTCTGGCAAACAGAGGCTAGGGACACCATCCCTGCCCATCCTGCCTAGTAGCCATTGATGGACCTATCCTCCATGAACTTATCTAGTTCTTTTTTGAACCCTGTTATAGTCTTGGCCTTCACAACATCCTCTGGCAAGGAGTTCCACAGGTTGACTGTACATTTTGTGAAGAAATACTTCCTTTTGTTTGTTTTGAACCTGCTGCCTATTAATTTCATTTGATGACCGCTAGTTATTATGTTAGGAGAAGGAGTAAATAACACTTCTTATTTACTTTCTATACACCAGTAATGATTGTATAGACCTCTATCATATCCCACCTTACTCGCCTCTTTTCCAAGCTGAAAAGTCCCAGTCTTACTAATCTCTCCTCATGAAGAAGCCATTCCATATCCCTAATCATTTTGTTGCCCTTTTCTAAATGTTTTCCAATTTCAATATCTCTTTTTTGAGACGGGGTGACCACATCTGGAAGCAGTATTCACGATGTGGGCGTAACATGGATTTATATAGAGGCAATATGATATTTTCTATCTTATTACCTATCACTTTCTTAATGATTCCCAACATTCTGTTAGCTTTCTTGACTGCCACTGCACATTGAATGGATGTTTTCAGAGAACTACCCACAATGACTCCAAGATCTCTTTCTTGAATGGTAACAGCTAATTTAGACCTCCATCATTTTATATGTATAGTTGTGATTCTGTTTTCCAATGTGCATTACTTTGCATTTATCAACATTGAATTTCATCTGCCATTTTGTTGCCCAGTCACCCAGTTTTGTGAGATCCTGCGATTCAGGAGGCTGTCTGGGATTTAACTCTTTTGAGTAGTTTTGTATCATCTGCAAATTTTGCCACCTTACTGTTTACCCCTTTTTCCAGCTCATTTATGAATATGTTTAATAGGACTAGGCCCAATACAGACCCCTGGGGGACACCACTATTTACCTATCTCCATTCTTAAAACTGATCATTTATTCCTACCCTTTGTTTCCTATCTGTTAACCAGTTACCAATCCATAAGAGGACATTCCCTGTTATCCCATGACAGCTTACTTTACTTAAGAGCCTCTGGTGAGGGACCTTGTCAAACGCTTTCTGAAAACCATCATAGGACCTAATCACATCAGCCACACTATCAGAGGCTCATTCACCTGCACATCTACCAATGTGATATATGCCATCATGTGCCAGCAATGCCCCTCTGCCATATACATTGACCAAACCGGACAGTCTCTATGCAAAAGAATAAATGGACACAAATCAGATATCAAGAATTATAACATTCAAAAACCAGTCGGAGAACACTTCAAGCTCCCTGGTCACTCAGTTACAGACCTTAAAGTCACAATACTCCAACAAAAAATCTTCAAAAACAGGCTCCAACGAGAAACTGCAGAATTGGAATTAATTTGCAAACTGGACACCATTAAATTAGCCCACAAAAGCTTATGCTCAAATAAATTTGTTAGCCTTTAAGGTGCCACAAGTACTCCTCGTTCTTTTTGCTGATACAGACTAACACGGCTACCGCTCTGAAACCTATATCCACTGGATCCCTCTTGTGCACATGCTTGTTGATCCCCTCAAAAAATTCTAGTAGATTGTTGAGGCATGATTTCCCTTTACAAAAAAACATGTTAACTCTTCCCCAACAAGTTATGTTCATCAATGTGGTCTGACAATTTTGTGTTTTACTATAGTTTCAATCAGTTTGCCCAGTACTGAAGTAAATCTTACTGGCCTATAATTGCTGAGATCTCCTCTGGAGCCCTTTTTAAAAATTGGCATCACATTAGCTATCCTCCAGTCATTTAGTACAGAAGCTGATTTACATTATAGGTTACAAACTATAGTTAGTAGTCCTGCAATTTTACATTTGAGTTCCTTCAGAACTCTTGGGTGAATACCATCTGGTCCTGGTGACTTATTACTGTTTAGTTTATCAATTTGTTCCAAAACCTCCTCTAAGAACACCTCAATCTGGGACAGTTCCTCAGATTTGTCAACTGAAAAAAATGGTTTAGGTTTTGGAATCTACCTCACATCCTCAACTGTGAAGACTGATGCAAAAATTCATTTAGTTTCTTCGCAATGGCCTTATCATCCTTGAGTGATCCTTTAGCATCTCGATCGTCCATTGACCCCAGTGGTTGTTTAGCAGGCTTCCTGCTTCAGATGTACCTAAAAAAAAAATTGCTATTACTTTTTGAATCTTTGGCTAGCTATTCTGCAAATTCTTTTTTGACCTTCCTGTAGTGGGGCGGCCTCTATTATGGTGTCTTTAAAAAGTTTCCATGCAGCTTGCGGGGACTTTACTTTCAGTGCTGTACCTTTTAATTTCTGTTTAACTAACCTCCTCATTTTTGTGTAGTCCCTCTTTCTGAAATTAAATGCTACAGTGTTGGGCCTCTGTGGTGTTTTCCTCACCTCAGGGATGTTAAATTTAATTATATTGTGGTCACTATTACCAAGCGGTCCAGCTATATTCACCTCTTGGACCTGATTCTGTGCTCCACTTAAGAGCTAAATGCCTCTCCTCTTGGGGGTTCCAGGACTAGCTGCTCCAAGAAGCAGTCCTTTAAGGTGTCAAGAAATTTTATCTCTGAATCCCGTCCTGAGGTGACATGTACTCAGTCAATATGGGGATAGTTGAAATTTCCCATTAGTATTGATTTTTTTTTAATTTTAATAGCCTCTCTAATCTCCCTGAACATTTCACAGTCACTATCGCCATCCTGGTCAGGTGGTCAGTAATAGATCCCTACTGCTATATTCTTATTATTTGAGCATGGAATTACTATCCATAGAGATTCTATGGTACAGTTTGGTTCATTTAAGATTTTTACTTCATTTGATTTTTTTTTGCTTTCTTTCACATATAATGCCACTCCCAGCACAACCTGTTCTGTCCTGATATATTTTGTACCCTTTTACAACCATGTCCCATTGATTATCCTCATTCTACCGAGTTTCTGTGATGCCTATCGTGACTTACACCCCATATTTTTCATAGAAATATGGTTATGATATGAATATGGCATAACTAAAATATACTTTACACAAGATGGCTCATGTAAGAGATCATTGGAAAGGTTATGATTTACTGAGTGTGATTATCCAATTTGTATGGATGTATCATTTCTGTATCTAAAGTTAGGAATATTGACTATGTAACAATTACAACTTTGAGTGTATTTGGGAGACACACACCAGACAACCAGCCATCACAGCCTTGGAAGAAACAATAAGACTGTGAAGATACTAATCTCTTTCCATCCTGAGAGGTGTCCTGAGACAGAGCTGTGACATGACTAAGTCAGGTGATAAGATCACCTAATACAAAATACTACCTTGGATAGTGGGGATCAAACAAAGGTTTCCTGCCTTAGGTAAATCCCTTTTGAGGCCGGGGAGGTGGTTAATCTGGACTCTCCTCCATTACCTACCCAAGAAGAAAGACTGCTGAAAGTACCTGAAGGGACAAAGGAACTAACCTGAGGGGAAAGGCAGGAGTCCAGTCTGTAACAAGAAATAACTGGAACTCTAAGGTACAGAAACTCTGCAACTTGCCTAAAATAACATTTAGGGTGAGAAATTACTTCTTGAAACCGGTCTCTTTAAGATCTTAAGCTTAGTATGCGTGTTTTGTTTTATTTATTATTAAACCCAGGTTTGTGTAATTTCTAACTGGGCGGGGCAAGAAGTTGTGCATATCTCTGTTCGCATTGAGGGAGAAGGTAAATTTTTATGAGCTTGCGCTGTGCAGATCTTTCTATACAGCGCAAGACAGTCTTATTTTGGATTTATTCCCCAAAGAGGGTGTGCACGTGAGTGCTGGGTGAATCCTCTCACACAGAGCTGACTTCAATAGCTGTGGCCCTATCTCTGTGTGTGTGTGTGCTGCCAGAGGCCAGAGAGTCTAATTCAGCAAAACAGGGAGAGGGATCCCAGGCTAGTGAAGCAAGTGGGCTCAGTGAAATCCCAGGACATCAGGTGGAATCCCAGAATGGGGGTCAAACCCATCACACCTATTATATTTAATTTAATGTGAGGCACTCTAGTTCACCCATCTTATTATTTAGACCTCTAGCATTGGTATATAAACACTTTAAAAACTTTTCACTTTTTAGCTGTCTGTCATTACATGATATAATTGAGATTTTTTTTCATTTAACTGTTTCTCATCAGATCCTACCTGCATTTTATCATCTTCCATCCTTTCGTCCTTATTAGGACATAGGGAATCTCCATTTATAGATCCTTCCTTAAGGGGTGTCTGAACCACGTGCTTCTCCGCACCTGTCAGCTTTCCCCCAGCCCTTAGTTTAAAAACTGCTCTATGACCTTTTTAATTTTAAGTGCAAACAATCTGGTTCCATTTTGGTTTAGCTGAAGCCCATCCTTCCTCCCTCTTTCCCAAAAGTTTCCCCAGTTCCTAATAAATCTAAACCCCTCCTCCCTACATCATCATCTCATCCATATATTGAGACCATGCAGTTCTGCCTGTTTAACTGGCCCTGCACATGGAACTGGAAGCATTTCAGAGACTGCTGCCATAGAGGTCCTGCAGGGTCGGTGTAACCACTAGGTGAACTAGGCAGCCGCCTCAGGCACCAAGATTTGGGGGTGCCAAAAAGCGGTGCCCAAAGAGCAGCAATCAGCTGAACACAGGGCTCTACAGGCGATACCATCTCTCCAGCCGTGGGGGACGGGAAGTGCAGCCGTGCATTTCCTGCTAGAGATCGCGGTGGTTCAGTCTGCCCCGGGGATGGGGCGTGTCGGAGTCGGTCACGTGCAGGCTCCCAACCCAACCCGCAGGCCATGGCGCCATGTTGCTGCCAGCACCTTTGGGGCCGCAAGCCTGAGCCCGAGCCCGAGCCGGGTGAGCTCTGCCTGGGGCCTACGGAGGGGAGCCCAGAGCAGCCGGTGAGCGGGGCGGGGGGCCCAGCTGTTCACATCCCCCGGTACCTGGCTGCAGCCGCCCATGGGCCGGGGCCGCGTGTGTGTGTGTGGGAGGGTCCCCACCTCGGGGTGCCAGCGCGCAGCTGGCCAGACAGGGGCCACTGTGGATCAGCCTGGGGCCCAGCCGGGTGCTGCCTTCCACATTGTGTCAGGTTGTGGGGGCAGGGGCAGGTCCCAGTGCACTGGGGAGCCCGACAGGCCGAGGGTGGTGGGGGAAGAGAGGGGCTGACGTGTGGGGAGAGGTTAGGACATATACGGCTTTGCCGAGTTATCAAGACACGGATCCAAAACTTCCATTGGCCTTTGGGTCAGGCCTGAATGACAGAGCACACCTGTCTTCAGATTAATTTGGTTATAAATGCTTTGGGGCAAAGGAGAGAGCCAGGGCCTTCTCATCAAATAACCCGGCAACAGCTCCATTGCTGCAGTGCAGAGACCAAGGGAAAAGTAGCAGCTCACCTCCCTCTTCCCAACACTGTACCCAGGAGGGAAGCAGGCAGCAGGATTCAGTGGAAAGGGTACAGACCTGGGAATGAGTAGAACCTGGGTTCTGTGTCCAGCTCTGCCAGTGACTTATTGTGTCATCTCGGGCAAGTCAGGGTGGTTCTGTGCCTCAGTTTTCCCATCTGTAACACGAGTATAATGAAACTTTCCTGTAAAGCATTTGAGATCTATGGATATAGCCTGCTACATACATGCTCCGGGGAGAGTGGGCGGGGGGGGGGGGGGGGGGAAGGCGCAAGGTGGAAGTTTTGCCTAGGGCACAAAATATCCTTGCACCGGCTCTGAGGTTCTGGACTTCAATCTCTTACCTAGCAGCCTAAATTTGGCCTCCAGGACCTCTCTCCTATCCTTCCCTATGTCATTGGTATCTACGTGTACCATGACCACCGGCTCCTCCCTAGCACTACACATAAGTCTATCTAGATGTCTCGAGACATCTGCAACCTTCACACCAGGCAGGCATGTCACCATGTGGTTCTCCCGGTCATCACAAACTCAGCTATCTATGTTTCTAATGATCGAATCACCCATTACTAATACCTCTCTCTTCCTAATAACCGGAGTTTCCTCTCCCAGAAAGGTATCCTCAGTGCAAGAGGATACCACAACACCATCTGGAAGGAGGATCCCAACTATGGGATCGTTTCCCTCTGCTCCTTTTGGATGTTTTCCTTCCCTGAGACTTTCATCCTCCTCAACAGCACAGAGACTGTCAGACCAGGGGTGGGACCATTCTACTGTGTCTCGGAAAGTCTCATCTGTGTACCTCTCTGTCTTACTTAGCTTCTCCAGCTCAGCCATCCTGGTCTCCAAAGTCCATACACGGTCTTTGAGGGCCAGGAGCTCCTTGCACCGAATGCACGCATACGCCAGCTGCCCATAGGGCAGGTAATCATACATGCTGCATTGGGTACAATAAGCCAAAACTCCCCTTTTCGCTAGCTCCTCTGGTTGCTTAGGAGTGGGCTTTTTAAAGCCCTGATCTTCCCCAGGGAGTAGCTCCACCCCCTAGTTAAGGGTTGATAAGTGCTAAAGGGCTTAGGGATCAAAGCCTCGTTAAAAAGCTCTCAGCCTTGCCTAGTAGGCTGCTAGGCTCAGCACCCACATGGTCAGCACATGGTCCCCCAAACAGACCAATTCTAAGAGAACCCTCAAACTGCTTTCAGGAAGATATTTAAATGTTATATTGCATATATTATCTTTACCCAAGGACATATTCTTGCCTGTATCAATAGCTTTCTCACATATAAAACCTTTCATTTTGTATAGTATCTTCATGTTTTCCCCAACCACATAGTTCTTACTTCTCTTCAATTAATTATCTTTGAGTCTGGTGAAAACCTACACTTTGGTTTTCATCATTACTCACCCCTCAGAAAGTTTCTGCTTTGTTGTTATCAGAAATTCTAACTATTTTGTCAGTCCCAATGAGACCTGAGATGTAACAACTCTTATTCTAAATTCCATAAATTCTTTCAATGTGGCTGTTTTTGTATCTTTATTTAGCCTCCCACAATACTTTCTCCAACTCTCTTTCTTTGATTTTTTTAAAATAATTATTTGTGCTATTGCCTTACTACTTTTATACTTCATTAGACCTTCATTATGCATTGTATTTTTCACTTACTTATTTCTTTCACTTTGTTCCTTTCTTTAGCTATTATTTTGCACACCTTGTTCCATCATGAAATTGAGTTTTTAGTTTTGCAGCCCCTCTTCTGCTGCAGACTTCCTCTCTATATTCTTACCAGCCTGCTTTACCCAGCTGGGCTTCATGATCATTTAAGTTTGGTTCTTGATCCGGATGCAGTCAGAAAACATAGTTGGCCCAGACCCACATTAATCTATTCAGGGCATGTGTAGTGTGCACACTCCAACACAAGACCACATATCCACAAACATAGGGGACTGTCTGCTTCCTGGACTGTCCATTTCTTCACCTAGTTTAAAGGCCTGAGGAAAGCAAGTCAACTTTAAATACCATGGGCTAGAGGGCTATTTTGCCTGACCCTCTCCCTGTCATGTCTCAGGTAATTCCCACTTCTGCTACCAGAATCTATGTCCTGCATCATGAAACTGATCGAAGAGTGAGTGCTTTAATTTCTCATGCCACTAGTTCATGAATACAGGAGGAAAACTTTCAGTACAGTGATTTGAATGTTCAAAATGCCCCTTAGAGGAAGATTTTTTTCCCCTTCAATTGGAACACTGTACTCCTGTGCAGTATGAAGGGGAGTTTAGTGAGTGAAGTCTTCAGGTTTCTGCCCCCACCTTTAGAAGCCAAAGCATTGTAAAAAGAAACTGAATGGCAGAGAAGCCTCGTGAAATTGGGTGCACACTGGCAAATAGTGGAAGGTAAATGGGGTCCCTTCTGAGGTGGATGGGTTGCTTAGACTAGAAGAAAAGAGAGAAAAATGATATCCCCATTTAATCCCCAGTCCAGAGAGGATTATTATTTTTTACAACATGTGCAAGATTGTCTGTCCTAATGATATATCAAACCGATTGCAGTATTACTATGACCAAGGAAGATTGGATACTTCAAATTGCTGTGGTGGATAAAGTTCTCTGTAGACACACAGGCTTCTTCAACATGACCATCCGGCAATAAAATCCATCACAGTGCTCAAGTTAGGGTAAAGCTGAACTGAATTGCCAATCTGGTTCAGGGGATCCCTCTTTCACAAATAAATGGAGGCAGGGATGATTCTTTGGCTCTAGAGAAAGTGACCATATATTTTAGAGCCAGACAGGACTATTAGGATTATCTAGTCTGACCTCTTGCAAAACACAGGCCATAGAACCTCTTTCATTAATTCCTTTATGGAGCTCATTAACTTGTCATTTCAGATAAATTGCTAGTTCTGTTTAAACACTCCAAATGATGGAGAATCTACCACATTCTATGGTAAATTGTTCCAATGGTTAATTACCCTCACTGTTAACAATTTGCACCTTACTTTCAGTTTGAATTTTTCTCCTTTTAACTTTCTGCTACTGGATCTTGTTATGCTTTTGTCTGCTAGACTGAAGAACCCTCTACTCTCAAGGAAAGTTTTGTTGCAGGCCTCAGAACTGGTGCAAAAGGGAAACATTCCACAAAGGTGGTTAAGATCTGTATTTTCAGCTCCCAATTCTAAGATCATTAACCCTAAAGTTCTATACGTCAAACACAGTAACTTTCTTCTGAGTCCAGGTCTTCTGTGTGAACTTAAAAGTGACTGTAGATAATAATAGATGTAAGAGCAACTTTTTCAGCATTACCATGCCTCAAATTATACAAAAATTGCTAAGGTTCTCCAGAGAAGGAATGGAGGGCTATGGGTTTTGGCCTCTACATTGTCCTAAAGGCATTTATATAATTATGTGACCTTTCATTCATGTCTCAAGGCCTCTGGAAATAAAAACAAAATGCTAATCTTCTTAAACAACATCTTGAATGAAGCGTCATCCAAATTGTTCATATACCTGCATATCTCAGCAACAAAACATCTGTTAAGGGCCTCAGATTTTTTGGTAAATGTGGAAAATCCATTCCAAAACAAACCTTCAATTTAGCCTTTCTGTGATTCAACCTAAATGCCACAGCTCTGACCTGTGACATTTCCTGGCCCAAGAGAGAAACTATAACAAATGTATGTCAAGAGGTGATGACTCTTCTTTCTGTCATACAAAGGAATTTAGCAAGGCTACATGGGTATCTTGGCCCATCCAAGGGTTAATCAGTATTCCAGCAACATCCAGAGATGTATGTTATATGGAAAAAATCTTTAACCAACTGGGAAGCAAGAATTTCCCTGTTATTTTCTGGCTGGAACTCTTGTGGAGGGGACCTAATGCCAACAGGCTCATACTCCTTCCTAGACTTTCTCACCCCAGAAATGCTAGATAGATGCCTCAAAAACAGTCACAGGAGCCTATTTTGAGCATTGTAATATAAGTGCTTTAAGAAACTTGTCAGCTGCTCTGTTAAGTATAAATATATTGCAGCTGCTTTTTTGTTAAGTATAAATATATTGCAGCTGCTTTTGTTTTAGAAGGTGTTCAACAGGTTATCAGGGCACCCTCATACGAGTGGTGTTAGGTAACAGTACAGAAGTGTATTACCTGTCCAAACTGGGAAGAAAACAAGTAAGAAAGGCTCTACACTGTGACTGTAAAAAAAAAAATGGAAGTTATGTTAGTTTAGGAAGTTGTATAACCATTCAGTGCATTTCACAGACAGATAATGTGATAGCCAATGACTTAAAAAGGGACAAAGGCCTATTGGAAGAAGCCTTCCTAAACTAATCCCTATATATTTTGCTCAGAGTGGATTATCTGAAGCTAGATACTTCAGAATAATAAAACTGATTTTTAACCCACAGTAGTTTCAATGAAGGTAGCAGTGTATAGTGATGGATTCATTATCCACTATAGATTCACTATCCAATGGTTAGTGATGGATTCACCATCCAGCCAGATGGATTCACTATCTACTATGATTACTCTTAATTTCTGCATACGTTTTCTCCTTTCCAGCAGGTGCTAGCAGAGGTACTGAAGCACTGACCAGAAAAGAAGCTTCTTATCCAACCCCACTGGCCATACAAAATAGGGAGCCATTTGGTCCCACAGTTTCTGACAGACTTCCATGCAATCCTTAGAAAGCTAGCTACAGGGACTCTGGCATGAAGATCACATGGAAAAGCTAGACAACTCCACAGTGAAAGGTTCTCTGCCGATTGGGTCCGTTATCTAGAAATCATCACAAAATGCAGTGTTTCAGAAGCACACTGTCAAACTCCTGTCTTCAGATTTGAAAAAAGTAATCAACAGATCAATACAGTTTATAGGGACTTTGTGGATGAACTCAAAATCAGGAAACAAAAATTATCTATTTTGAATGAAGCTTCTAATCGATGAATATTTGGTCAGCAAGCTGTACTGGCTTCTGTTTTCCCTGGTGTAACTAGAACCAGGGAATTTTTCAAATGAGTTAGAATAAATATGACTCCATTTGGGAACTTTTATTTTTTGATATTGTAAATCACAACTAACTAGTCCTCTTACAGACATGCTAAATTGGCATGTCTCTTAGGTCTATCTTGGCACACCTTATGATGTCTAAACGGGCTCTCCTAAAAACTGATAAACCATTTTGATAAATCAACAATAACACTGATAGTATACAGATTTCTCCTTTCTGGAAGGATAAAACTTAATCAGGAACCCATTCTTTCTATAAGAGAATAACATGCATTGGATGAGAGGAACCAAAGCCTAGCTTGAGGGACACAAGGGCATCTGCCAGGGTCTGACTGCTGATTGTGTGTCAGAGGGGAAACAACATGGATATTTGAGGGACTGAAGATCAGTAAAGCAGGCATCGTCCCCACAGTTCCCATTGGCTGCAGTTCCCAGCCAACGGGAGCTGTGGAGTCGGTGTTTTGGGGCAGAACTAGTGCACGGAAACCACCTGGCTGCCCCTGCACCTAGGAGCTGGACATGCCAGCCGCTTCTGGGAGCCGTGTGGAGCCAGGGCAGGTAGGGAGCCTGCTTTAGCCCTGCTGCACCACTGACCAGACTTTTAGCAGCCTATTAATCTCCCGGATTGCTTTCAATAGTCACCGGGAGATGGGATGACAATTCTGGTAGACTCCCGGCCAATCCAGGAGGGTTGGCAACCCAAAAGCAAGCAGGGACTGAAGAGGACTGCAAGCTACTGGGCTTGCATGTGGAGAAGAGATAGTACTTTCCCCCAGAGTGGTTTCTGGAGTGCTTCCTTCACTTAGCATTAGCAGCTCTCAGAATTCAGGTCTGTTCCTTCTTCCAGCAGCTGCACCTGCTCTCACTAACTCCTCAAGCCTTCTACCTGAAGGAAAAAGAATCTCCATGGACTGGTACCCAAGCAACTGGTTTTCTTAGTGCTGATGACTAAGTGAAATCTCTATCACAGTGGCTCTCAACCTTTCCAGACTACTGTACCCCTTTCAGGAGTCTGATTTAGCTTGCATACTCCAAGTTCCACCTCACTTAAAAACTACTTGCTTACAAAATCAGACATAATAATACAAAAGTGTCACAACATACTACTACTGAAAAATAGCTTAATTCTCATTTTACCATATAATTATAAAATACATCAGTTGGAATATAAATATTGTACCTACATTTCAGTGTACAGTATATAGAGCAGTATAAATAAATTGTTGTCTGTATGAAATTTTAGTTTGTACTGACTTCGCTAGTACTTTTTATGTAGCCTGTTGTAAAACTAGGCAAATATCTAGATGAGTTGATGTACCCACTGAAAGATCTCTGTGTACCCCCAGGCGTACGTGTACTCCTGGTTGAGAACCACTGCCCTAGCAAACCAGCTAATAGCTGTATTTACGTTATATACATAATCAGGCCTTGTCTACATTAGGACTTTTGGACCTGTGGTTCCCAATGGGTGTATCTCCACCAGTGGTAAGCTGTCTGAGTCTGACCCTTATCAACACTACAACTTCCATCAAGTGAGCTGCACCCACCGGGCATTATGAATCTGTAAAATTCTAGTATAGACAAGACCTTAGTGAAAAGGAAGGGTAAGTTAAAAGTCTTTGTCCAATTGTATATGTAATAATATGTTTTCTATCAGCACTTTTCTAAGTGCATATTAAAATAAAATTACATCAGGAACAACACCTTAACTAACCTTATTGTTTAGTAGAGCTGATTAACACTCACTGAATAAACGAACACATATACATACACACTTACAGAAAGAGTAGAGTGATTCACCGAAGGAAAGCAAAATTTGTCAAATAATTTATTTATGGTGCGATTGCTAAGTTATACTAATGCGATCTTGTCATTAATTGTTTTACGTCCCCTTCCCCTCCTCCTTCTTGTGTTTTAAACACAGTCCTCATTATCAATATCAGTAAAAGCAGGAGTACTGAAAACTGTTCTTCAGTAGTGAGAAGTTTAAATCTTATTTCTGTTTAACTACAGCATCAAGAACAGTGGAGAAAAAGTTTATTAGAGGCTTTTTCTATAAATCCTTTGCCACGTTGTGAAAATAAAAGAAATAAGAGGCCAGGCTTGATGGACTAATGCCATAAACTTTTATGACACAAATTGGTAAAAATGAGAGTCCTTGTCTGCTTTGACAGCTCTTTTTTATTGTAGTACAATGCCCCCTGCAGGAACAAACTGATTCTTTGTGTTTCCAAACATACTAGGGCTCTCACAGTGCAGCCTGGAAAGGGACATTTCATCGAATGAGGACAAGCAATGTTTCCAAGAATTCTGTTAATTGTATATTACAATATTTGAATCACATCAGATTCATGACACAAACCCACATAAACCAGAAAACTGAAAGAAAGAAAACAGCTGATGTATGCTACGTGGATCTCACAACACAGTGCAGAGAAAAGGGCACAATGGGCATGAATTAATGACAATTTGTGTCCCACCCTTAACTCAATAGGTCTGAAGAGGTTCAGATTGTGGGGGTATTGTACTCAAGATTCATCTACAATCCCAAACGTCTGGCCACAATCCCAAATTAGCTGGGTGCTTCTTCTCAGCTGACCAGTGGTGGAATAATTAACATTGTTGAGCCAGAACTTCAGCTGTTATAGATTGAAATACCCCTATTCATTGGGGCTACTCCGATTTACACCACCAAGGATCTGGCCCACTGACTTTAAATTGTCATTATTTTATTTCAGTTCACACAAACACATCTTAGGATCAAATGCTGGGTCCCTCTGAAAGGCCCTGATAAATGAGCTTTTCCCAGACGATTTCAGAGGGATCGGTAGACCCGCTCCACCCCCTAACCCAGGATCTTGGCCTGAAACAGCTGTTTAGCTGCTACAATAACATTGTTTCAGTTATTATTTTATCCAAATCCACTGGTCCATCCCTAATCACAAAGCTAAAATTACGTCAATGAAGATTTGTGGAAAGAAATTGTTCACAGATTAGTTGTTTGCTGAGGAAGGAAGCATGGAGGGAAATGGAATGAAGTAACTAGCTGCCTTTCAACCTATGATTGGTGCTGATAGATGATGATCGGTGGCATTTGTTGTAGTGCCACATCCCCCACTACACTAAACCCTCGGAATCACACAAGCAGAAATGCTTTTTGATGGGTGCTGGGACCTAATTGAAATATGGCCAGATTGTGGCAAGTGTATGGTGGGGGGTGGGGAGGACAGGATAAAGAGTGATACAAAAGGTACCTTTTCTATCCTTGTGCCACCTATGGAAGGGCCTGACACAGTCAAAGTCCCTGCACATCAGAGAGTGCAAGGACTGTTCCCTCAGTACAACCCATGGATCTACTGTGCCCCAAAGAGGGTGGAGGAGATACAGAGACTTGTCTTCCAAGCCAGTCTGCAAGTACAGTTCCTCCCTGAGCTCCTCATTGCTCAGGATAGCTCTGCACTGCTTCCTAATCAGCCAGTGGCTATGTGCCTCAGATTGTCCCATAAGAAGCAGCTTTCAGAAGAAGGTTTTACTGGGACGAATCCAGAATATAGTATCCAGCTGTGTAAAGATATATCATTATCTGAGGGATATTAAAGCTGAGTGAATACTGATCCAACACTTTCTCTCAGTGCAGAATATCTATGATCAGATCATAATTACCTTACATTTATTTGTTATTCAGAACCATTCAATTATTTGGGGGATAAACAAAATGTTTTTAGCTCTATGAGAATGGTCATGAGCCTTTCTCTACATGTATTAAAAGACAGCTATTCTAACTGGTTAATTAGTTGTGATTAGTCTAATGAGTCCCATGGTATTTTTTCTTTTTTCCCATTAGTTGTCTATGCAAGCACTCCGAAGCATATGAATTTAAAATATAGTGTCTGTGAATGTTCATTGGATTAATGTTTGTGGATAGAAAATCCAAGAGGCTTGATTTTACAATAAATTTGAAGTCAGTAGAGTTATACTGGTGTGAAATTGGTCCCAAATGGGAATGTGTACGTCCAAAGCCAGTTTATTATAAAGTAAGAATGGTGTTTCCCCACCTCCCAGTATCCATCCAGCTCTGAGTGATCAAGTAGGTAGCCAGTACTAGTCTATTAGTATACCTTGACACTAAAATACTATTGTATAGACTTTAAGGTCAGAAGGAACCATCATGAGCATCTAGTCTAGTCTCTTGCACATTGCAGGCCACAGAACCTTACCCATCCATTCCTGTAATAGACCCCTAACCTCTGGCTGAGTTACTGAAGTCCTCAAATCATAATTTTAAACTTCAAGTTACAGAGAACCCACCATTTACACTAGTTTATACCTGCAAGTGACACCATGCTCCATGCTGCAAAGGAAGGCGAAAAACTCCTAGGACCTCTGCCAGTCTGACCTGGAGAAAAATTCCTTACAGACCCCAAATATGGGACACCTGGGAAAGAATTCTCTGTAGTAACTAACAGCCTGATTATCCTCTCCTTACACCAGTTACACTGATTAAACACTGTTGACTTTGATAGATTTACTCATAATTTACACAGGTGTGATTGGAGAATAAACCCATGATGTCAAGGGCAGGAGTCAGCACCACCATGTTGTCCAGTGGACACTTGACAAAATTACGAGACTTAGTGATGGACATTGGCATGGGGGTTATGTCATTCAGTCATTTAATCTGTAAAATCACGCACATAATTTTCCACATTGGAAAAAAAACCCAGTAACCTAGCTAGCTAACTAATAATAATAAAAATAATTAATAATAAATTATTGAGATTTTTGGCTGAAAGGTGCTGTAAGAGTACAAAGTATTATTATTTCAAATAAGCAATTACTCTTCTCTAGCCTGTGACTTCAAGATCTGTTTCAAGGCATAGCAAAAGCTTGGATGTGTACAATGTATAATTTGTTACAGAAATTATTTTATTACTGGATTAATTGCCTAGTTACTTGACTTTCTTCCTCCAATGACACAGTAGTGATGAATTGTTTGTTAGAAATATATATACTTCGTAGCAGAGGAAGGGGACATCTAGAAAAATACAATTGCTAGCTTTTGAGATTTAATATTCTGTGTTCAAATGATGTTAGCAGTTTATCTAAAATTGCGAATAGCAAAGGACTCTGAGTTCAAAGGAAGCTACCCTGTTTGTACAGTGCAGTCTTCTGAAAGCTCACCTAGAACAGGGTTCTGATTGCAGATGAAATGGTGTGATGTATTAGAAAAGAATCAAGGCTTAATGGAGACGTGGTGTGAGGCACCCTAGCCATACAATAATACAAATAATAAATAATAATAATCCTAGAAACCAGCCTGCAAATAATTTTACTCACACTGAATTAAATGGAACTACACAAATGAGTAAAATTACTCATGTGTAAATGTTGGCGGGATTGGGCCCAAAGTTTTTTCTAATGAAAATCTGCATTCCTGAGTTTTTTGGTGGGAATCATGAAACCAGTGAAAGTAAACACAACTGGTGAAGCTTTGGAGCCCTGCGTCAGAAATTGCAAACCAATTTTCACTTGGGTTTTAAGGGAGGACAAGGAGAAGAATTTCACCATTGAATGTTAACTAAAATAAAGTTTAATGTGTGTAGTCTAAAGTTGCCCTTGGGTTATTGAATTATTATTTACAACCAAGCAGAAACTGGCTTCTATTGAGTTCACTTAGGACCTGATCCAAAGTCCACTAAAATCAATGGATAACCTTTCATAAACTTCAAGAGGCTTTGGGTCAGGCTCTAAGTGCTGAAGACAATTCTTAGTGCTATAGCATCTGCCAGCAGCAGACTTAGGCCTGGTCTACACTAACACCCCAATTCGTACTAAGGTACACAACTTCAGCTATGTGAATAACGTAGCTGAAGTCGACGTACCTTAGTTCGAACTTACCGCGGTCTAGACGCGGTAGGCAGGCTCCCCCGTCGACTCTGCGTACTCCTCGCGCTGAGCAGGATTACCGGAGTCGACGGGGAGCACTTCTGGGTTCGATTTATCACGTCCAGACAAGACGTGATAAATCGAACCCAGAAGTTCGATTGCCTGCTGCCAAACCAGTGCGTAAGTATAGACAAGCCCTTAGACATACCAGAGTCTTTACGGGTGATGCAATTCTGTTTCCTTATTTTAACAATGCAATGACATTTGAACTTATTTTCTGGTTTAAAAATCAATTAAAGCATTTTTTTAAATGCATATTTAGCATTAATTCCATCCAAACTCCACTATCCAACTGAGCTTCATGGAGAAATGTGTGACTAAAGCTGCACAATCCTCAGGCTAAACTCAGCTCGGGCGGCTCCCTGCAAGCAGTTCCCCATCCCTGCTGTTGCTGGTAGAGGTGCAGCCAGGCAGCTCTGCAGGCACTCTACCTCCGTCTGCAGGCAGTTCCAGGCCAATGAGCTGGGAGCTGGGGAGTCAGCGCTCGAGGAGGGGGTTACGGAGGCAGCATGCAGAGCTGCCTGGCCGTGCCTCCACCAGCAACAGCAGGGACCGGGAGCCACTTGCAGGGAGCCGCCCAAGGTGAGTGCACCCCATGGACCTCAACATTTTTACCATGGACACTTGTGTCCGTGTACAGACACATTGCCGACCCCTGGTTCAAGGGAGGGGAAAGTTACGTAAGCACATACCTTAAAGTTCTGGTCACTCTTCTCCCCTCCTACCTTTAGTTCCTTTTCCTCCTTCCTTCTTTTCTCATGTCTCAGTCCCTTGAATACTTTTCATGATTTGTTTTAGGCTTTTGCAACATCCCACTGTAGCTGTCACTGCTGTCCTGATTCTCTCCACAGTGCAAAGCCTGTAGCTTCTGCTGCTGCATCTGGTATGCTAAATCAGCATTGCAGAGACTGGTGCATCTTATCAGTGACTAAGAGGAAGCATTGTTTTCTCAAGGTTTTATTCATCTAATAGATAACAACAGGCCAGGAAGCAGTGACTATGTTTTAAACCCATGTATCCTTTGGCATACTGGAGTATAAAAGCATTAGATTGTTGAGCTTTTTTTCATCAAAAGGTCAACTTGCATTGACTTCAAATTTATGGACAGATGGTAACATTAGAGTCACATTTTTTTCCTGGAGAATATTTTTAACATTAGAAATAGCCTAGGAATGTTCAGCAATCTTATCGAAGAATTTGGTTACTGGCCTGACCTCTGTAAAAGAGGTACCAAACATAGATGTGTCCATGTTCCTTCCAAATGTGACTGATATTTTCAGGTATCTCAGGATCAAATTGTGTGTTGATGATTAATTCTTCTTTCATATGACTGGTCTAGTCCTTATAAATCATATACAGGCAAATGTTGAAGTTGGTCACAGTTCAGTTGTCAATATGGGACCAGTTCATCTAATTAATTTTATTTCACATATATTAAATATTCTGGTGCAGAGGTCAGCAATGTCTGGCACGCAGCTCACCAGGGTAACACCCTGGCGGGCCGGGCCAGTTTGTTTACCTGCCGTGTCGGCAGGTTTGGCCAATCACGGCTCCCACTGGCCACGGTTCGCCACTCCAGGACAATGGGGGCCGCAGGAAGCCGTGGCCAGCATATCCCTCGGCCCGCGCCACTTCCCACAGCCCCCATTGGCCTGGAGCAGCGAACCGCAGCCATTGGGAGCCGCGATCAACGGAACCTGCTGACGCGGCAGGTAAACATACTGGCCTGGCCCGCCAGGGTGCTTATCCTGGCGAGCCGCGTGCCAGAGGTTGCCGACCCCTGTTCTGGTGTTTGCTAGTTAAATTTCCCTATTCAATACTTAAGTGGGATGTTTTAGTAAAAGTGGGTATTGTTTTTTAAAAATTTCCATCATTTGGTAAGTAAATATAGAAAGCTAAATCAAGAAGTATTTTTGCTGGCCAGAGATCTTAGTAGGCTGTGGTGCTGGTTTAGTCCAGACCAAGACAGTTAGGAAAGAGCTGCTGAGCTGATATTCAGTGGCACTCACACTGCCCGGGTCCTGGCCACCAGTCTGGGGGGCTCTGCATTTTAATTTAATTTTAAATGAAGCTTCTTAAACATTTTAAAAACCTTATTTACTTTACATACAACAAGAGTTTAGTTATATATTATAGACTTATAGAAAGAGACCTTCTAAAAACGTTAAAATGTATTACTGGCACGCGAAACCTTAAATTAGAGTGAATAAATGAAGACTCGGCACACCACTTCTGAAAGGTTGCCGACCCCTGAAGACCTCCATCATATTTCCCCTTAGTTATCTCTTTTCTAAATTGGACAGCCCCAGTTTTTTTAATCCCCTTTGTGGAAGCTGTTCCATAACCCTAATAATTTTTTTGACCCTTCCATGTACCTTTTTCAATTCTAATACCTTTTTTCTTTAGATGGGGCAAACAGAACTGCATATAATATTCAACCTGTGGGCATACCAGGGATTTATATAGTGGCATTATGATTTTTTTGTGTCATGTATCACTTTCCTAATGGATCCCAATATACTGTTAGCTCATTTGACTGCACTCAAACGATGAGGAGATATTTTCAGAGAACTATCCACAATGACTCCAGGATCTCTTTTTAGAGTGGTAACAGCTAATTGAGACCAATTCTTTTCTATGTATAGCTGGAATTTTTTCTAATGTGAATTACTTTGCACTTATCAACATTAAATTTCACCTGCCATTTTGTTTCCCAGTCACCTGGTTTTGTCAGATCCCTTTTGTAACTCTTTGCAGTCAGCTTTGAACTTAACTATCATAAGTAATTTTGTAGTTTCTGCAAACTTTGCCATCTCCCTGCTTACCCCCTTTTTCCAGATAATTTATGAATAGGTTGAACAGCACTGGTCCTCTCTACTGATTATTGAGGGACCCCTCTATTTACCTCTTTCCATGGTGAAAACTGATCATTTATTCCTGCCATTTGTTTCCTATCTTTTTACTAGTTTCTGATCCACGAGAGGACCTTTTTCCTTATTCCATGACAGCTTATTTTGCTTATGAGCCTTTAGTGTAGGACTTTGTCAAAGGCTTTCTGAAAATCCAAGTGCACTATATCAACCAGATCACCCTTGCCACATGCTTGTTGAACCCCTCAAAGAATTCCTATAGCATCTTGAGGCATGATTTCCCTCTACAAAAGCTATGTTAACTCTTTCCCAGCGTATTGTGTTCATATATGTGCCTCATAATTCTGTTCTTTACTATAATTTCAACAAATTTTCCTGGTACTGAAGTTAGGTTTTCCAGCCTGTAATTGCCAGGATCATCTATGGAGCCTATTTAAAAATCTATCCTCCAGTCATCTGCTAGAGCAGTTAATTTAAGAGGTAGGTTACATATCACAGTTCTACAATTTCATACTTGAGTTTCTTCAGAACTCTTGGGTGAATACTATCTGGTCCTAGTGATTACTGTTTAATTTATCAATTTGTTCCAAAACCTTCTCTACTGACACCACAATCTGAGAGAGTTCCTCAGATTTATCATCTAAAAAGAAATTTTAAGAATGAAGCTGACTTCATTCTGACCAAAAAATTGAAGATTACCTACTAAAGAGCTCATCCAGTGCAATGTGAAAAATGATATGACTGAGAAATAATGTGGGAAAGTGTTTAAAAAATAGTAAACATTCATTTGGCAATGCCTTGTAAGAGACAGAGATTAATTTTTTTAAAGACAAACAAGTGTCTAAACTTTGGCATATAAAACATATGAGCAAAGACTGAATGTGGTGATGTATGATGACACAGAATACATCTGTAAAGATGGTAATAGGTAAGATTTTGTAGTAAAAATAAGCCATGCACAATTCCCATCATAGATAAAAACTGGAGAACATAAAGTAGATGAATGCAGAGAATAACAGGAATATGATATGATCACAATGAGGCATACAGGACCTTAAGAAAAAGATCACAAAACTTTACCATAGATGGGAAGATCACTGAACAATCTTCAATGAACAGATGGAAGAAATCAAGGAAATTGGGTCTGGATTATATCAGAGAAAATAAGTCATCTAAAAAAACTGTAAGTTCCACTAAACTGAAAACAATGCTTATAACTATTGCACTAGTGTGACAACAAAATTCAGACACAGTCCAGGAGCAAGAAATGACAGCACACACAGCTGTCCAGTGAAATATCCAGAAGAGAACAATAGAGATGACATTACAATGAAGTCTCAATGCATAGGCGCTGACTCGAAAAAAATAGTGGGTGCTCAGCACCACCAGCAGCCCTGCCAATCAGCTCCTCCACCTCCTCCCCCAGCACCTCCCACCCACTGCGGATCAGCTGTTCAGTAGGGTGCAGGAGACGCTTGGGGAGGAACAGGGGCAGGGTGCACTTGGGGGAGGGACAGAATGGGACAGGAAGAGGAGGGACAGGGGTTGGGGCTTGGAGGAAGGGGTGGAGCAAGGGTCAAGCACTCCCGGCAAATCACAAAGTCGGTGCCGGTGTCTCAGTGTATAAAGAAAATCTACTGAAAGCATTCAGAAGTCAAGAAATATCCAGAAAAACAAAAGAAGAAAGTCTTGAATAAATACTTACAGACTAATGGAGAATAAAATAGAACAGTGGCTCTCTGAGTATAACAGCTATATCCACATATTCACTCATAACATACTATGAACATTTCACTTTGATCCAGGCAGCAGTCTTTGAAATGGAGTGTTGTGGAGCATTATGTAATAGTGCAAGAGAAGTAGTGTCTCATTGCCACACCCATGTAAAGAATGCTGGCTTGGATTAAAATCCATTTTGAGAGGCCTTCTTCAAGCTTTTCAACATTATAAATAAAAAAACCTAACTTGGTTTCTTCTTGCTTCTTCCGTCCAGGGATACATTCAGTCAGAGAGGGAAGTCCTATGTAACATTGGGCCAACATCAACACGCTCTTCCATACTTCTGTTCCATACACAGTCATCCTTACAAACATCTCTCTTTTTAAACATATATTGTAATATTCACATGAAAAGAGATGACTTGTTAAAGATGAGATTGGGTAATGTACACTTGCAATCCTGGACTTTATCTTCCCTCTTATATGAAGAACATACACATTTTTATTAATTTGTCTCTCCATTAGACATATAGGAGAGTCCCTGCAAACTTGCAACTTCCCCATGAAGGGAATAAAGAACTGACCCAGTCAGGCTGTGTATTTTTGATATCTGTTGTAACTCTGGGCCACCTTACCTAGACAACTCTATGGTTGGAGGGCATACTTTATACCAGTATGGAGCTCCATCTGCCATCTATGGCACTACTTTAAGAAAATACTGCAATGCTGTTGGAGCCTCTTTTTATAGTCCTGCAGGCTATGAGGCATGTGAATCTCTGAAGTAGGACTTTTTTTGTAATTTTTGACAGCTGCTATGTGTGCCTCAATTTTTGTCTGTACTTTCCAATCCTGCTCAGTGGAGGCAAAAGGATTAAGTCTGCTCTTGGAGGAAAACAGGAGACATGTGGTGTGTCATCTCATTGTCTGGGGTGCAACGAATGGGTTGTTAACTGATTGGAACTTGCTGAAACCAACTCACAGCACTAGAGAATTATAAAAAGATCATGGGAAATCCCCAATGACCAGAACATTTGAACCTAACAACAAAGACCAGTAAGAGGTGACAGAGAGGTCAGTTAACTGAGCAGCTAGCTGGCCATAGCCCGCTCATCCCGGTGACAACTTGTTTTAAAGATCTGAGCTGTCAATCAGAACTCTGAAGTAATGGTTGATACTGGGCCAGTGTGAGTGAGGTAATTGCTTCACATTTATTTCTCTATGCTACCATAAGGTCTTCCAATACTGTGTTCCAGCTGACTAATAATCCCTGCTCTCTTTTGAAAACATTGCCTGTTGTAACTGCAAATACTTGCTGAGGTGCACTGGTCCCTGAAGGGGGAAAAAGTCTCTGACTAGGCATCTATCTCAGTGGATGGCCTGGAAAAGCTCATCATGTGAAGCAGGAGTGCTGAAGCACAAGGGCTGTCTCAGAGGCAGTGAGGCTGCTTCTACCCTGAAGGAAGAGTGGGATCCTACGGGGTCTGCCACACTTAAAGGGGCTCCTCCAAGAGACTGTTTAAAAGCTGGAGCATAGCACAGATTCTGTGGATCCATGACAGAGCCCCACCTGGGTTCTGTTATGCCTTTAAAGGCATGCAGCTGTCCCCGCCAAATCATAGTCAAATTCAAATTTCTTGAAAGAAGAAAAACAAAAAGCAACAGAACACATTTGAAATTTATTCTGCTATAGATCTGATGGGCAGAATACAGGTAAGGATATTATAAAAGTTAAAAATCGGTATAGTAGTCATTTTGTCTTTATGTGTTAGAGTTCAGATTTTCAGTTTATAGATTTCTGTGAGCCTTTGCAATGTTATAGCTTTTCTTTTACCACTGTAGCCTCTCAGTCAGTAACTGGTCTCTCTCAGGTGCAGTCACAACATTACAGGGAGTACAAATCTGCTCCCCTCATGAGGCATGAGAAGCCAACAGTTTGTGGAGAGCAGGGAGTATCTTAATGTAAACACTTCTCCTAGTTAAATCTAGGGCATAAAGCAGAAGGAATATTGGAGGGATCATTGTCCAGTGACATTTGGTCTTGTGTGCTTATCACATCAAAGGAAGCCTTCATTTTAAAATGCCAGCAGATACCAGTGAGGGAGCAGTAGCAGCAACAGCTCTGACCAAAGGATATGGGGATTATCTATCGATATGCCCACCTACATATCAACTAATTTGGCTGTCACCATTATATGTTCTGTTTGAAGGATGGTGCCTTAGGCAAATGTCTAGTCAGTCTCTCCCTTTGGCTTTCAAATGGCACTTTTTGACAGAGCAGAGCATGGAAACAGGCTAAATTATAAAATGTTCACCAAATATCTCCACAGGCACGTGACATATAGCTGTCCTGCTCTGATTCATTCTAGTTTTGAAAAGAACAAAATAGCTCTCTAATGATCAGTTTTATTTTAATGATTTTAAAAATCTTGCCTTACTTTCACAAGCCTGGTGAGGTTTCTTGCCATATATCCTACTACATTATTAGGTTTTTCTATTGGGGTTAGAGTCAACCTCTTGGTTAAAGGAGATAAAACTGAACTATATATTCTAATCATTACTGTATTCCATGCAAAAAGAAATAAATGAAAATAACTAATTCAATGGTAAGGATGAGAAATTAAATTCTAACAATGCAATTCAGAAGTGACATGTTCTCAGCCTCCAAATGCACTTTGTATCATGTCATAGTCATATGCACAGTACACAGTTTAACATATGGTAGTGTGCCATGTTTTATCACTACTGACTTTCTCATCTGACCGTAATTATTTAAAAAAAGTTACTCTTTGTTTTGTTAATTTTTGTGCTATTCATCTTCACCTAATTTGAAATAAAGCATTATGCACTTGGAAAAAATACAATAAATGTGTATTTTGTACTGCATTTTACTAGCAACTCTTCATTCATACAACCTTTAGGCTGTGTTGAACTTGTTCTTCAATAGATACTCTTGTTTCATTATGTTCAGTTGTTTGAAAAAATAAAGAAACTGTGATATGAAAATTACTAATAGGAACAAATGACTTGTGTGATGAAAGTAAGGACTATTTGCCAGATGGAGACAGCTTTTACCTTACGGGCACCTCTCAGCAAAAGTAGTTCAGTGTCCCCAATGATCTAAGTCACTAAATTTTTAGATCACTGAAAAAGAAAGACAGAATAATTCTACAGTGCATGCCACAAAAATGTTCAGTGTGAATACTCAACCCTTCTTAACCAGATATTTTCCAAAAATGAAGTATTGCTTAGATTTTATTGAGATTTGCGAAATACTAAGTTTCATGTTTCAGTCTACAGCTATTGTTAACTGTGTTGGGAAACTCTGTTCAGAACATCTGGGGAAAGGATGTAATTTGTGTGAATACATACACACAATCTATTTGTTCAAACTTGAGGTCAACGGGACTACTCACACTCAAGTGTTTGCAGGATCTGGTCTTAAGTGTTTGGAAGGTGTAATTTTCATTTTGTTGCAGTTCATTAGTAGAATAATTTTGGCTTAAATTATTTTAGACAGTGGAGGCATAGAAAAGTTGATGAGGGATAAAAATGTAGCTTGGTAAGTAATAATAATTAGCACTTCCATCAAATTTTTCATCCATAAATCTTCACTTTTTACAGTGCTTGATAGGAATTGATGGCTTTTCAGGTAGGGGAACTGCAGCAAGCAGAGGTATAGTCTTGACTTGACTTCTTAACTCATGCCTCAGTGGTCTGATTCAGACATGCAAGGTCTGGGACTGGGACTGTCTATCTGCAGAAGCATAAAAGAAATATACCCTCTCACTCTTTGCCCACCCGTGCAAGGCCAGCCACCAACTAGCCCTAAATTTTCATTTGATGTAAAAGCTTGCTTTATCTGGCTATCTATGGCTCAATCCAAGCTAGTCATCCAAGGGATGTTCCAGACCCATATAACAAGCTGAACAGGCATCTCGTTTCAAAGTAACGCTAGTTAAGAATATGTAACAAAATTACATTACAGAAAATTAAAATACATTACAATAAATTACAGTACTATACCTACCAAATGTGTAATCAGCATATTAATGTTTAGCTATCTGCATTAATTTGCAATTTAGGAACAGCACAAAGGCCTCTTCATCCCTTAAACTGAAAGAGAAACAATGTGGTACTGATTTCATAATGTCTCCAGCAAAAAATGCATAGTACTTCATGTTCTGGGAAGAGTCTTCTGGCTTCTCACTTCAGACCCCTGGAAAATCACCAACAATTTGTTAGAATTTTATCCAAAGGCATTTGTCTTTTTGGTGATTGATGTCTCTGAAAATAAACCCAGTACCTCAAAGCTGCTTCATACCTGACTTGATTACATATAGAGAAGATGAAGGTTAGGCTGCTCAAAGAGGACAATTGACATAAATAGTATCCTGGTTCTAGAATTTGGACTTCAGGAGTGGGTTCATTCCTTATAAGGAGAAATGAATGGATATCCAATTGCGGGAGATTCTTTCTTAGACTTTATTAATAATGTGTTCATACTTGCTTTTCAACTTAAATAAAACAGAGAAGGCTGAAAGCCACAGCAAAGCTCATAACACAGGTAACTCCGCTTTCAGAGTTTCAGCTAAACACAGTTCTTGGTTTCCAAGTCAAATGGCTTTTCTCCCTGCTCTGTGAGCCCTGTAAGCTAGAACTACGAATGATGGAAGATGCAAGTCACTTCAGCCTGAGTGTCACACCAAAACCAGTTGCAGCCTAAGAGTTAACTCTGAATTTCCTGACTTATGTCAGTTTGTTAACCTTTTTGTAAAGTAGTTTCTATAGTGATATAATACTAAATGGTGGATACAGAATTTAAATCCATTTTGTTTTGCTTTCTAGTTTGCTTTTGGTCTTCAGAGCTGATGTGGTGAAATATTTTCCACTCTAATTCGCAGAAGTTTAGGCAGGCAAAGATCAATTGGACAGAACAGTCAAATATAGCCTGAGATAGAAATACACAAATGTGCAGACAAAGCCATTTATCTCCAGAGTGTTAAAGTACCACAATCCTGTCCAATGAGCCAAGTGAGACAAAACTGTTCCGTGCTCAGAACTTAGACTAAGGACTTGGATACAAAGTCATTAATAATTTATGGACCATTTTTTACATCACAAATTGAGCCAGGAGCCTGCTTTCTTGATCATGTGCAGCTTGTAACTAACAGGTGAGAATGATTTCCACTTGGATTAACCTGTATTGATTGCAAATCTTAAAGCTCAACTCTACTCAGTAGCACCAGCAACAAAAATCTATTCCGGCAAGGTAATGCTCCATTTTATATAAAATACAAATGAGTATAAGCTCTGGATAATGAACATAGCTTTTTAAAGCACATGCCTTTATAATGTCCAGTTTAAAAACCAGATAATCTTTCCCTACACCCCAAGTAGCTGCTAGAAAGAACACAAGGCCATGTTCAGAAGGAGGGTTTTTTTTTTTTTGGCATGATTAAAATGAGTGTCTAGTACCATGAAATATAGTTCCTGCAAATATGGTCACTTTTAGAGTATCATTATACTGGTGTGTTTCACTTGTGGTTTCCATAGTTAGCATTTTTTGGCATAAGTAATGGCTCGGGAATTAGGTTAGTATCAAATATGAAAAATGAGTGCTTTCCAGTAACTTAGAGGCAGCCAAATATCACAGCATTAAGCCTTATTCAGACAGCATGCACTTACAGCAAAATCCTGCCAAAACTAGTCATGCATCATTTCCAGCACTTAAAAATGTCTTTAAATGGTAAATAATACTGGAAATATTGCAACATTTTCAAGTGTGTTTGCAAGAAGAGAAATATTTCTAGTCTGAATTTCCCCTGTGAGGCTGTACAGACTCCTGAACTGTGAAATTTGTTGCTCTTCCAATAATTCTGTGGTCTCCCCAAGGTTCTCCAGCACTGACAAGTGCTGTCACAGTTTGAGAGTAGGTTGTGGTGAGAAGTGAGGGCACAAACTTTCAGATTAGGACTTTCCAGGCTTATCATCAGAATCATGAATTGAGTCCTTGACCCAGCTGTTGCTCTCCTTATTTGCTGCTACAGTTAGCTTGCACTCAGATGTTCTTGACCCCTTGTTTCTTCCCCAGTACAACATGCTATAAGGCATGTGTGTCTACCGGGAAAAAACACAAGTATCAAGAATGCCTGAGTGCAGGCTCCAGGGGACAGGCAGGAGCAAGGTACAATAAGATGAGTTTACAAATAACTGCTTTAAAAGTAGAAGAGAAGATCCAAAAGTTAAGTTGGGAGGATGTGGGAGAGAAGGACTTAGTCTTCTCTATGGCAAATATCCACAGCCCATCAGTGAGCTGAGTAGGGCAGCAAGGTAGGAGGAAAAGGGAAGAATTCAGCAAGTAAGAAAACAGAAATAAATAGAAGGGATCAGATCTTCAGCTGGTGTAAAGTGTCTTAGCTCTATTGATTTGAATGGGGCGATGACAATGTATACCAGCTCAGGATCTGTCCGATAGCAGGAATAAATTCAAATAAAAAGTAAACATTTGGGGGCTTAGCCTAACATTCTGAAATTCACTATTTTCCAACTTTTAAACTGTAGAGCTTTATAAAGACAAAGAAAAATATTAATCTTTGCAGGTGTGTTAAAAGGCTTTCAAAGGGAAAAAGGGGGCAAAATATAGGCACAGTCCTGTATATATAGCCACGTGAACTGCCACATAATTATCCTTCTCTGTGCATCTGCTGCATAACTGATATAGAAATTAAATTTTCACTAATATTTCATTTGGAAAGGACAGAACAAAAAGGAAGACGAGAGTGGTGTGCCTGAACATGAGCATATGCATTCTGGAATTATATTTCAATACTATCCTTAAAATCATAAGTTAATTGAATGCACAGTGAGCCTACTACTTCAGATCTTCTTTAGATTAATATATGCCTCAATTTCCTTACTCTCTCTGTCAGCAAGATTTGCAGTAGTCACCTGTTCTAAAAATCTGTCTGACAGCTTCAAATCTCAGCAAATGTAGATTTTATAGTTGTAGGATATCAAGTTAAGTGGAAAATAGTATCGTAGGGATTATTCCTCCTTCACCAAAGACTTGCTTTGTCAGTACAAAATCTCCTTCTCTTGGCAGATAATGTTATCAGGACAGTCCCACTCTTTTCACCTCTGCCTCTCATGGGGATTCAGGGCTAGTATGAGGCGTACCGCAAAAGCTGATAGAGCAGTCATGCTTCTTCAGAATTTTCCAGAAAGCTGCAGATTAGATTTTTTCCCCAGTTTTTCAAACCCTCAGATTTGTTTTTAAACAAGCTTTTAGAAACTGCTGATATTTCAGAGACCTTCTTTTCTGCCGTCTACTGCTTCACTTTTTCTCAGTCCTCTTAACTAGATAAAGATTCCTCCTACCTTTCTCTTAATGAGGACGAACTCCCTTGAATATTACAATTCTTAGCTAATCATTACCAATATTTCTCAGTACCAAGATTCCAGTTCGAAGAGGGAGGGTAGTCACAAGATTCTGAGCACAAATGTGGCTGGGAGGCCTCTGTAAAGCCCCTGAAACTTTCTCCTCTTAAACTTTTTAGTTCTGGCACTATCAAGTGTAATAACAAATACACTATACTTATACATGCACACCTATTACAGTATCTCCAACACATAGTTACTACAAATGCCTGGTCTACACGGTGTGCTAATACGCACCAGTTGGGGTGTAAATTCTAGTATGCACCAGCATCTCTCTCACTAACAGGCCTGTGTGGACCTAGCAGGCCCTCCTGGTGGGCACTAAAAGTTCCCTAGTCCATTTGAAATGGAACTGATGTATGTATTTTCTATTAGTTTTGTGCTTTGGAAATTAAAGAGGAAGAAGGGTAAAAGGATGGCCAGGTGAGGAAGAAAAGAAAAGAAAATTATGGTGATTGCGCATGCAAATAGTGATTTGCAGGTTACACCAGACTAGAAAGTTGTGAACAGTAAGTACAAGACTTTAAATATTTTTTTAGCAGCATAACAATACAATGAAATTCAGTTTGGTGAAAGTGGTGATGACTGGCTGAGGGAAAAAAGCAGAAGGAAGACCCCAAGAAGGAAATGGTCATGCAAACCATATAGAATCTTAGGGACCCATGGAAAGTGGAAAAATCCAAATATTAGGGATAATGTGGGTTGGAAAGCAAAGTAGCGTAATTAACTGGAAATTCAGATTGGATATGTGTAAAGAAATATTGGAAGCCTCCCCACCCAAGGAGATGAATGACCTGTTGCTATTTGCCAACATGCTCCTCATAAGCCACATAAAAAGTCTGTTATTTATATTTTATGGAAGAAAAAGAAAGAAAAAAGATATGAAAAAGATTTTTTGGAGGAAATAAGGGGGAAAAGTGGGAAAGGGAAAATAGAATAGGGACAGGATAGTTTTGTGAGGGAAGACAGAGCAATAATGGGAAAAATCAGAGGTGTTTTGGGAAAGAAAAGGGGTGGAGTGATAGGTATTTTTTAACAATGTCTTGAATTATAAAATGGGGAGAAATAAAGGGAATGGGGGGAAGAAAATAGTACCATATATAGAAGAAGTGATAACCACAGAACGCCACTACCTGGAAGCAAACCTATTGCTTTAAATTTGTGATTTTCCTATGGCTCATTTAATAGTCTCTCCCTGGTGAATGGATGATCTGGGGTATTGCCCTATGACCAAACCTCCAAGTCTTTTCCCATCCAAAAATCAACGAAGAGGCCAATGGAGAAAACAGTTTCCACTCAATCCTTTGCTGTGTACCAGCTTTATCCCTGGGCTCAGCAGTCTTCTCAGGCCCCTCTATGAGCTCTTGACAGTTCCTTTCCAGACTTGATCAAGAGTTACTACACCACCTCTCTTGGTGGCACTGTAAGGATGTAGTGTTGCCCTGATTCTCTGTCCATCCTAAATAACAGCCTGAAGTTCCCTAATAACTGAAGCAGCCATCCATTTCACTTTTCAGTCTTACTTCACTTGACCCATACTTTCTACACTTGGCCTCTTATCCTGAAAAATGGATTTTGTGGCACTGCCTATTGTCTCCTTACTCTGTTTTTTCCGAGGTAAAAGTTCCTGGGGTTTTTAAGGAAACACTAAAGGACACAGATATAACCTTCCAATAAAGTAATTGACACAGGCAGTATTCTCTCCAGAACAAAGTATCTTTTTATTTAAGTGACTAATAATCCCTACTACAATATAATTTAGAAATCTTAAACAAAGCAGAAAATCCCTGAGACACAAATCTCTTATTGCAAGTTAAAGAGCTTTCATACTACAATAGCATGTAGTTCAAATGATTCTAAGGGAACCAATTTGTTGCAAGTGGCCAGTTTGATGACAACCGATCTTAAATTTGCTTTTAGAGTTTACATAAGTAAAGTACAGTT
This sequence comes from Trachemys scripta elegans, assembly GCF_013100865.1. Classification (NCBI taxonomy): domain Eukaryota; kingdom Metazoa; phylum Chordata; order Testudines; family Emydidae; genus Trachemys; species Trachemys scripta. Next base: position 219,159,010 of record NC_048298.1, read on the forward strand.
AACACACACGCACACATATTCCAAGAATACACATATTAAATACTATGTTAAACAATACTACACTAAAAATTATATCAAAAACGTCAAGCTTACTCCATAAATCAGTTGTAAGCAACTTGCAGCTCATCAGGGTAATCTGATTGCAGGCCATGAGACATTTTGCTGATGTTGACCATCCACAGGCACTGCCCCCTGCAGCTCCCAGTGGTTGTGGTTCTCTGTTCCTGGCCAATGGGAGCTGTGGGAAGTGGCGCCTGCACGTCCCTGCGGCCCCTTTGCCTGCAGGCGCCGCTTCCC